>NC_056732.1:246794389-246893898 GCF_019279795.1 Protopterus annectens | reverse complement strand
AGTCTGTGCTGCAATGCTTCACAGACCTTTGTGTGGCAAAGACATAGATGTACATGTGACCTCAATCACATCACAGGTGTGAAGCCACCCTTCCACACTAATACATCTGTTACCATTGACAGTCTGTGGTGCTGCTTCACAGACCGTAGGTCACATATGTATGTATGTAACATGGCCAGCCACCGTAGAGATCTGTGCCCTAGGTCATCCGTGTCACACACACACATGACAGTGTGTATAGAATAGTGTGGGTGAGGGTTCATGCCTGGGGCATATCACAGACATGTTCAAACACAACACAGTCTGTCAATAATGGGCATTCAGTATAGGTGTACAACAACCCTGTGGATATGCATACGGACCCCTTATTGCATATGTGATACACTGATGGACATCAGCATACTCTTGGGAATGTGAATACCAGGGGACAGATGACATCACATGTGGCTGTATATACACATCTGTACCCCTGCTACATGTCGTGGGCTACAACCAATGTGGTACTGTCAGGTTACCATGAGTAGTAAATGTGGATGACTATGCTATAGTTGGCTCATAGCTTCACAGCATGGGTTTGTCAACAGGTATCTGTCTGTATGTTACCCTTGCGGAGGATAAGCGTCTAATCCAGAGAATGCATTGCAGGCCACTGTATGCATTACTAGATGTGGACAGTCATATCCCTAGTGTGTCTGCTAGTACCTAGGATGGCCCCATGCCTACAGGAGTGGTCATGGGAATGTGTGGCAGTCAATACCACTGGTAACTGGTATAGTATAGTACCGGAAGGATTCATATGCTACTGTGTACCCTACAGCAGTGTGTCAGTTGTCAAAACATCATCTAACAATTGGTTAAAATCAGGCTGTTGTGATTATGTACACTACCAGAATGCAAACCAATGACCGATATTAATGCTACCACCCACAGCATAGTGTCAAACCATGTCATACACACGTGTACCCAAGTTGTAACATATGTGTAGTAAAATGCATACTGGCCACCAATAGGACATATGAAGTGTTAACACTGTGTAATACAGGGCATGTCACCTTTCCCATGTGTCCTCCATGCACATACATGCAGACAGTGCACCTCTACCATGTTCATAAATGTACACATGCAAATCTGTGCTGCGTACATCACACACGTACCGTCCACTCATAAAAACATGCTGCCAGTACCACACACATCAGCCAAGTGGCACATGGGCGGATGGTCCATGTTTGGAATTAACCCTGGTGTAAACAATACTACATTGACATTCTCAGCTTTAATGCATCATGCCTGCTCAGATATACCTACAAGGATATCATTACACTTTACTGTTGACAACATGCTAACATTGCTACACTGCTATTAGGTCACCCTGTGCATCAGCACCATGTTAGCCTGTTTCTGCATGACAGTCACAGATGACAGGAGGTGGCACAGTTTCATCATATGCACAGGGTGTGTTATTGGTTTGCCAGAGCCCAACATTGACCCATCCAATCAACATGTATGTGTGTGTGTGAGGGACAACAGCGCAGTATGGGTCAGTGTTGATGTGATGTGTGTGTGTATGTGTTAGCCCTAAGTGTTTGGATTATGTGTGTGTGTGTCTGCATGCACACAGTTCTGCCTTGTGGCTGCCTAATACAGGAGGTTGTGGGACAGCCACAGACTGTATCTGCCAGGCTGTACAGATCACTGTCTCCAGCCACGGACATGGTACCTGTGCCTGGCAGGGGTGACACAGACAGTATTGGGTACTATGATAGACTGGGTACTATTGTCAGAGGCAGAGGGATGTTGACTGGACCCATGTCCCTGCTGGGACTGGCCAGAGCCATGTGCACGTGGTCGTCTAGGATGGACTATCAACAGGCCAGTCCCAACATTGCTGGGGCTGGTACTGGCACTACAGGAGCGGCTGGGACTTGTGTGCCGTCCTCGACGACTGCCAGCTGATGAAGTTGCTGGCATACATCCACGTCGACGTCTCAGCTGTTCTGCACTGTCCTGGTGCATGGGCATCACATTGCGAAGGACATCTAGTGTCTCCCCCCAACGTCTATCAATGACCTTGGTGTAATTATGTATAGCACTGGCAAGGTCACTGATACTGTCATTGATAGTGGTATTATGAGTCCTCTGTGCCCTAAGTCCCTGCCTGGTGTACCGTTCCATATGTGCCTGTGCCTGCATTACAGCCCTGAACATACCTGAGGTTGTGAGACCTGTGGGGGCACGTCTGCCAGGGGCATTAAGACCAGCAGTGCTCCCACAAGAACCCCCAGACATATGCCTATGTGGTACCATTCCAGGTGTCTGGGCATGGCTGCTGTGTGGGATTGCATGTGCCATTGATACCACACAATCCTGGTCAATACTTACCGTACGCTGTTCCTCAGCTAAGGCCATTAGTATCGAGGGATATATCGGCAGTATGTACGTGCACATAGATGGGGTGGAAAGCTGTGTACTGTCAACTGGCGGACCAACGACACACCCTGTCAAACCTGTCTGTGCCACAACACATGTATCATCATGACGTCAGGTTCCCTGCTGCACTCATCCAACATTACCTCAGGACCTGTGAAAGGGAGACAGGAAACACACTTTGCCATCTCTACAGGGTGTTATAACACATGCACTCATGCATACATGCACACATGAACACATGCACACATGCACACATGAACCCATGCACACATGAACGCATGAACACATGCACACATGAACACATGCACACATGAACACATGCACATATGCAAACATGCACACATGAACACATGCACACATGAACACATGCACACATGAACACATGAACACATGCACACATGCACACATGCACACATGAACACATGAACACATGCACACATGAACACATGCACACATGCACATGCACACATGAACACATGAACAGATGCACACATGCACACATGCACACATGAACACATGCACACATGCACACATGAACACATGAACACATGCACACATACATACATGCACACATGAACACATGCACACATGAACACATGAGCACATGCACACATGAATACATGAGCACATGAACACATGCACACAGGCACACATGCCCACAAATGCACTCATCACTACAACACACACACACACCAGCAGCAGTCCAGAACATACTCGGTAGCGTGTGATGGTGGGGTACAGCATCACAAGGCAAGCAGTTATATCACATGTGTCAGTATGCAGGGTGTGTGTTTCCCAACAGCATGCAGTGCATGTGTTGACAGCCCTTGCCAATAACACTATACCTGTGTTTGATGCATGTGTGTTGTTGTTCATTGTTTGGCCTTACCCTGGAATGCACTGTGCACATGGACATGACAGTGCTGTGCAAGTGTTATAAGCTATGCAATGTTCAGTGCACCATCTCACACAGGTTTACATACCATGGCTGGATGTGTATCTGTGTGTCACATGGATAGCCATGACTGATGACAGTGTCTGTGTGTTCAGCAGATAATTGTGGACACAGGATTAGCACATGCATGCAATGTATACACACGGGATGAGTAGTGCATGTCTACCTGATGGAATACCGTTGCTCAACATGCCCATTGTACAGTGGTTACGGTGCATGTAGGACAGTATGTGGACATGCCAGTGCCAGACATGACATAGTATGGTACAACACAACTGCAACATTACACATCACATGGACACAGTGTGTGTCATGTGACCTATACACTCAATAGCATGACAAGATATATATGTGTCACATGGTACAAATTATGATTGCTATGCATAGCTAACTGCCAATTTTAAAGCCTAGCCCAATTCAGCCCCAGCAGGACTCAAACCCTGGATCTTGTGTTCGTAAGGCAAACACCTTAACCATTAGGCCACCCTCCTAACCCTATATGTTGTATAGGTGCCTATGTTTGCACACACACAACACTGAGGTCATAGCAGGTCATGCTGTGTGTAGTACTGTGGTCACTGTGACTGGATGGGGTGTACTACCATGGGCCATCATCATGCAGCATCACGTGGTCACTCAAGGCTAGTAATGTGTTCCAGACCAGCACATACCATGCTGTACTGGACATGCAGTACCATGCCTACATTCACCATTTCACAGCCAGTTGTTACATGGGTTTGTAAGGAGCACAATAGGGGACATTGCATACCATGAATGAGTACTGTGTTGAAGAGTGTCACACAGCCACATGTGAGGCATCTACCTCTCAGGTATGTTATGTGTGCCGTGTGGATGAAGTGTGGGATATTGTATTGTGACCTTACAGTGGACGTCTGAATACGCCATGTGTGGCATGTTAAAGTGTACTACGTATGGCAGCATTGTGTATGTTGTGTGCATGTGTATCGACTCTGCCTATCCAATGTCCACATCAGTGTTGACACACTTCTGTGGACTGATCTCTGTATTGTATGTGCTTTAGACAGCTACCCACATTACTGGGATGTGAAAAGTCTCACAGCAAACATCCACAGCATGCATTATGCATATGTGTGTTACGTGTACATGGCCTACACCTCACCTATGACATGCACATTTAATTAGCAGTATTAAAGGTTGAGCACACTCTCCAACATGGGTCGTCTGCCTTGCTGTCACACCAGAGGGGCCTACAATGATATGAGACACATCGTCAGTGCTAACAACTGTGTCATTGCTACTGTGTGTTCGTAATCATACAGTACTATAATGGTTGACAGTCACAGGCCTACAGATTGTATTCCTATTTATTAACATTGCACAACACTAGGCACCACATCATATAACTACACAGTACACATCTCACATAAGCATGCTCTAACACTTGTGGTAACAGTACTCTACAGCTATGCCATGTTACCTGCACGCTCCATGTCAGCCTGCTGGGTGACTCCGGCCTCCATGATGACACATGTTAGTTGTTGGCCAGGAGCCACCTGGCTCAGGAGCAGCTCCTCCACTCTGGTGAGGGGGGGTGGATGGCTACCTCCCCACCTGTGGCAAGCTGCTGTCTGCGGATATCGGACGCATGCTGCCGGACATGTCTAATTAAATCACTGCAGTGATGGCATACCTGCTCATATCTTTGGTTATGCATGCCTATGTCATTTACCCGACAGACAAGCTCCTGCCACAGTGCAGTCCACTCCTACTGGTCCTGGCTGGTTCTGGAGAACAGCAGGGAATACTGCTGCACCAAGCTTGCAGTTAATTCCTCCTCCTCTGCCATACTATAGGCAGGATTTCTATGGTGGGACATAGCCCTGGAAGACAATGAAACAAATTGTGTGAGCAAGTTATGAGGCACACGTATATTACTAATGTACAGTTATCACTTAACCACCATGTATAGCAACCTATTGGCTGTCAGAAGATACACACTTTCAGCAACGCATGTCAGTACTCAACACACAACCGGCTGACAGTGCCTAGCACACTCTATATATCTGACCACGTTTTGAACAGCATCAATCTTACAACAGTATGTAATACTACAATACAGTACATGGCACACTGTATGCAACACAATGCACAACCCAAACACAGGAGGTATATATCATGCTAATGCATCATGATAAGTGTTATCCATTGCAATGATTGTGAAGTCCAGTGACAGTCTCACTAGTATACCACACTAGTTATTGGTGGCAGACCCCTGCCTACCACATGTGCTCATTGATGAATATAGGTGGCATACTGCTGTACTACACTATACATGTTTCCAGAAACACACCTATATCCTGTAACACACATATGACTAAGGACATGGTACAGGCATACACACATACACATCAGACATACACACCGGACACATAGTTATGACGACACAGGTGACCTTTACCTGTGTACCTTACAGTGGCGTGTGGCAGTAGTTACGAGACTGTTTGCCTGAGGTATGTAATCTCTGAGGATGACAGGGGACACATATAACAGTAGTTCCAATCAGTGTGGACGTAGACCATACTGTGCTGTTTGGGCATACAGCCACAGGTAGTACTACAGTTCATACAGGGGTTGGATTCACCAGCAGTAGCACTCAATAAGCATGCATGTACTGCTTTGGCCTACAATGGGCACCATAGGCAACAACAAGGGACTATGTCAGGACATATGGCATACAGCTTTGTCAGCCTAGCAATTGTATACACAGCTTTTGCTGGGATCACAGCTAGGACACATACTACCATGACAAATACAGTTTCCCACTATGCTAGCACACATAAACCTAACTCTGACACATTCACCAACACATGCACCATCACACTCAGACAAGCTCACATAGCAATTCTGGTTACAGATACATGTGGGTGTGTATCACCTCATAGGTAGGTATGAGGGTATTGGCCCTAGGGCCTATGGAAGCCTAGCCATACGCTACCCTGGCCTGTGACATACAGGTCATTGCATGTCACATGGCCCTGTCAAGCGGTGTCACAGAGGTGAATGCCTGGCTGTATTCACTATCTCCCATACAATCTTCATGATTAATTAAGACGACTGCTGATTGGGAGCTTTATTTGCTATGGATAGTTGGTTTGTTCCAGGGTATGGGATGTCTCTGTGATGGGAACCTAACCCTCCAGCATGTGCTGTTTATTGTGGTCGGAAGGTTTGGGTCCCTAGAGCGTGTAGCACGTGGGGATTATGATCCAATTACGTGCAGCATGTCCAACAGCTCTGGTTTTTACATAGCTTAGTATGTCAGGCAATCATCACCTCTGGGTAGGCGGTATGCGACACAGTGTAGTTGTGGGTTTGTGGGATGGTCTGCATAGTGCATCTGTTTGGGGCTGGTATGACTCTTTGTGAGGTATGTCTCTATCATTTCCTGTAGGTCTGGATGTCTTGTGAGGTACATACCACATGGGGCATTATACCCTGTAATGGGCTTTATGTGTGATGGGTTGAAGGGAACACTGACCTGTATTTCCCTGGTTGACACACCTTTTGTGATGAGGTGTGGCAGGTAGACAGATTACATGACTAGTGTGTCACTGTGATTATCGAAGGGGAGACTACAGTCCACCTGTGTCCCATGGTCTCTTATCACACTTTTGGTATTAGGTAGACTACCACCTATGTGGTGGTTCATGTGTGTAGAACTTTTTCCAATAGGGATGCCACAGCAGTGTCAACATTGAATTGGGGTCCACGGCTTTGTCAACAGCCATCTGTCACAGTAATTATGACCTTGTTACTCTCTCTCTCGCTCTCTCTCTCTCTCTCTATATATATATATATATATATATACATATATATATATATATATATATATATATATATATATAAATATATATATACACACACATATATATGTGTTTCTGTTACATATGTTTACACACGTATACACAAACAAACATTGGTGTACATAGTGATATCCATATAGGCACATAAACAGTCCACCTTTCATGGTGGGAATGTAAGTTATGCGAAGGCTGCGAGGTATACTGTTATGTACTCATATTCCACAGTGTTGTGCAGAATGCATTGGAGGTGTAGTTAGCACACGTAGCTTTAGCAGGCCTCACTGGCTGCAACACTGTGAGCCTGACAATTCATACCCACTGCGTTTAACCCCAGTTCATATACCAGCACTGTATGCTGACTTATTTGCCACACACTACAACCTACAGTGGAGTATGCACAGAACAGCCTTCAACAACATTTGCATGCCCACCCTTCACAAACAGTTGCAGTACGTCCCTTGCTCTATGCACATGTACAGATTGTAATATATGTGTGCCATACACACACAAGGTCCACACTGTTCTGTGTCCATGGACCTCACAGCTGACCTGCTGAGCCCTGCTGAAACATGAACAGGTGTCACATGTGAGCACACAGTAATATTAGAGGGTGTATATATAGCTGACACTACTTATTTGCCATACTAGCCTGGTACAGCTGTTGCCAATACTAACCTACATGTTGATATAACTATCATGCATTTGTTACTCTGTCACATCCATGGTTTTATAGCTGCATTCGCTACACCCCCAAACAGTGTACACACTACTGTACAGAACACAGATGACATGGTTCAGATGTTTGTCATTTAATACTGAGCTACATATGTCACACTTGTGTCCCACTGCACACAGCTACACACTAAAATGTCCATGGCAGTATATTTGCAGGGCATCTGTGCATAGATATATACCACTGCCACATATTGATGTTTCAAACTATGTAGTGTAGTCTTCATAAACATCTACTACATGCCAGTAAATACATATCTGTTATGTACCTTTCCTTTGTATGTGTTTGTAGTTCTCACGTTGCTGTGTCTTCAGCTTTGATTGATTTTTTTTTATATTGTATTAGTTATTTTTTTTCCACTGGTGTGGGTGGGAGTGTGTGCCTCTCTCTTTGTCTCTGTCTCTGGCTCTGTCTGTCTCTGTCTCTCTCACTCTGCAGCTGTAATGTGATGATTGCATGTGTGGCCAGCAAGTACAGCCTGCTTATAGAGGTATCTGCACATGTGCATATGATGGCCTCTGCACCAATTGGTGTCTGCCATTTGGTGATTGCATGCAGCCTGCTGTGTGGTAATTGCAGTATTCACTATCATAGCAACCCAATGCTCTAAATTGCTATGTCAGGTAGGCACAGCCCTTTCAGCTTTCCAGAGTGGGGCCCATGCTTCTTTGCTGTGGAGACCGACGTTTAAGTCAGAAGGTTGGAATGGATCTTATATCTGGTGCTAGGGATGTAACCAGTGATTTTTTGTTGTACTCTGACCTGGATGTTGCCACTTCCACTACACAGTTGTCCGTGTAGAATTGTACTCACCCCTACATTTGCTAACACAAGATTCATGGGGTATGTAGTTTCTTTACTACTGATACAATTTACTGCCATACATAAGTAGTTATTGGGATGTATTCTTTTGGCACATGAACTGTTTGTGAAATGGTACTCACTTCTGCTGTGTCATTTTGTTGACATTATCACAGGATGCTCAACTGTGTGGGGTTGTGAAGTGCTGCTGTAACAGTATTTACTGCTAGAATGTCTGGTTCTATCACAGTCATGTAATGCAATTCCACAGCAACTGCTGGTATAGTTCCACAGAACATGTTTTTTGTTATGGCATTCCTACCTTTCCTTTATATTCACATATTCTGATGCATGATACATATATTTCAGCAACATCTTACTGTATATGCCCCTATTTTTTTCCTTTACATTCACTCATTGCAATGCATGATATATTTATTTCAGCACCAGGTTATTATATATTGCTGTGGCTTAGTAGTACTTCATGCAGTCTAGTGTGCCCAAGGTTTGGGGTTTGAGACTGACAAAGGTGTCTTATTTTGCTGCTGAGAAGAACAAGGGCCCTGACATACAGAGTGATTAAGGCACTTTTAAGCAGTTGTAAGCTGGTTTGTGGGTTTGCACGATGCTTAGCTAAGCTTAGCTAAGCACACACATGCGCACACTCGCTCAAACCCACTTACTTCTGCTTAAAAGTGCTTACTTCCACTAACCCCCACGCTAATTTCTTTGAAAGAAAAGAAAATGGGGAGATAGGAAAGTGGTGAAAAAGGGGGCACAAATAGGGAATGACAGTAGGAAAACAAGCTCGGGATGTGCAGGATGCGTGTAGGTAAGGTCCATAGCTGCCCATTTCTTTACCAGCAACAGCTGTGCATATGATGCTAATTTGAAGTGAAATTTGGAACCTTCCACCCCTGAGAGAGGGGTGAGGGCAACAAAGTATGTTGTACTGCCAGTTCTAATTATATCTGTTTATGTGTCCAGTGGACAAGTGTGCGAACTGGGCAGCTATGTATGGGGAATAATTTTTTTGTGGGTACAGATTGCCCTTTTTTTTTTAGTTCAGGTGAGAGTGGAATGTGAGGTAGGGAAGTAGGTATGCTGTGGGAGGTAGGTTGGGGAGGTAAACAGACAAGACAAACAAGACGCATACAGGGTGGGAATATGACACACGGGGTGGGTTCACACAACTGATGGGGAAGCATGTTTGGAAATCGCAAGCCCATGAGCCCACAGATGGTAACAGTGGAACTGAGATCCCCATCCATGGGCAGTGACCACTGCACCTTCACAGCCCAGAGGGTGGCTGAGCTGGGGGCTGCATAGGAGGGGCAGGCTCACCCAAGAGTCGCACCACTCTTGCCTCAAGCTGACGTAGAGGATCAGCAACTGTACGCTCGATCTCCCTACGCAACACAGCCCGGACCATTTGGAGGGTGATAGGTGGCCCTCCTCCGGCCACGCTTGCACGGGGGGGTGAGCCCCATCCCCTGCAGTGCTTCCACCCGAAGGTGGCAAAGGACCAGTGGAGGATGGTAGCCCGGGCTGGGCACCATACATGCTGGTGCCAGGTGCAATAATCAGATGAGGAGGGAGAGGTGGGTCCACTGGGACTGGCCGTCCCATACATTCTGTGTTTGCAGGATTTAATGACAATATGGGTTAGTAACAGACATCAGCATTCCAAATTAGTTGTAACAGCATGCAGTAGTATTCCCATTAACCCAGCACACCAGGGTTCCAACAGTTGAACAGCAAGCATAACACATGCATATTTAGAACAACAGTGGACATTACAACGGCATGCAGGGATGATTGGTGGCAACAGGCCACCAAAATTGTGGTATGTGAACAGGGCACATGCATCAAAGTACATGTAAGTATTTATAGAACAATAGGACATATGTCCCAACAATTGTTTTCAGGTTACACATACCCATTGAGGTGTGGAATTGCATTATTTATGACCATAAAGTAGGGTATAAAACGATCACTCCATTAACATCTTATATATACTTTTAACTTTACTCTACATTCCTACTGACTGCAGGTATATATCCCCTACATGTATTATTACACTAGGCAGTGTCCATTAAATTGTGAAATGGGTTTTGATAGTTGTTTATATACCTGACCTGTATCTGACATACAAACTGTTCAAGATGCAGATGTTACTGCTACTTATTTATATATTTCATTTATATTCATATATCTACATATCTGGCTGTCTTCAGGTGGCATTATCAGCTACATTTCAACAGACCCCTGCATTTCTAGCAGCACACTGACATTTGTGGGGAACACAATCACAAGCTACTCATGTTCCAGATTAACCTGTACATACTAGCTATGAACCAACAGTTGAGGACTGTATATATGCTTAAGAGCTACTGGCATTCCCTTCATCCACTTTATATGGACCTACACAAGTGTGGATTGACAGCACTTTATACAACTGTACTATTTCCATACTGCAAGGGTACAGCAATATATCAAAGAAAGTGACATGGACACAGTCCAGGAATTATACCTTTATTAATTGCATTACACACTTTTGTAGTGGCTCTCTCATTCATTTCATATTTTGGTGCATGCAGAATACTTTTATTTCAGATTTATTATACCTTTATTAATGGGTTACAACACTTTTTCATGCTCTCTCACTTATTTTATATTACAATACATGCAGAGACTTTATTCAAGACTTATTATACCTTTATTAATGGGTTACAACACTCTTTTTCAGGCTCTATCACTTATTTTATATGATAATACATGCAGAATAATTACTAACCTGCCAGGTGGCACAGCCTTAGCAGCCTATCTGCAGAGGCTTGCCGATTCGCAGCATGGACACCTGCAGCTGTGAAGTAAATGAAGGGATATTGAGACATACCTATCCATTATATTGACTACAACAGCATTTCTTACATACTTCATTCCATGGCTACCTACTCAGTAGTGGGGCATCTTGCATGTCACGGGCCTCCTCTATCCATCGGTTCAGTTGGTCCTGATTCCATCTCTTCAGGTCTGCATGGTGGTGATGGACCTGCTCACCAGTCCGAGGGATGCCTGTACTCTGTCCCTTGGAACTGGCCCTGCAGGAGTCTTGACTCATGATGGTGGACAAGGAGCCAAATCATGTATTTTGACTCCGTGATGCCCCACCGTTGCACTCGTGAGTACCCTCTCCAGCACCGGCCATTCTGACTGCGGATGGGAGCTACAACCAGTTATGGAGAGTATTTCTGCCTATCGAGCTTAAATATGCCTCATTTCCCGCACTTATTTGTGATTGGCCATTTTTGAAAATTCTCAGCTAACAGCAAAACTGCTTAACAATGGTTAATCTTCCATTTATAAGTATATGTATGTTAACAGTGCATGTTTATGCTAAGCTGTCATGGCTTAGTGGTTCAGTACTTTGTTTATGGTGCACAGTGTCCTGGGTTTGAGCCTTGTACTACTGTCCAGACAGGCTAGGGGGAGTGGCTGTGTTTAGGCGACTTTGCTCAACTTTGCTCTATGTTGCTCCACGTTGCCCGACGTTACCCGACGGTGCACTGGTTAGCACGGTGCACAGCTCCGTGCAAACCTATTGCGCTAGGTAAATAGCTGCTTAGTTATGGGCAACTATATTACGCTATGTAAAGTGCTGCTTAGCTATGGGCAACTATATCGCACTGGGTAAAGCACTGTTTAGCTATGGGCAACTATATTGCACTGGTACACCACTGCTTAGCTATGGGCAATTATATGTCAATATCCTTAATGCTGCTCACCTTCTTATATTTATATATATACATTTTGTTCACTAATACATAGGCCATTTCAATGCTTTTTACTAACATTTCATTCATATATGTCAGGAATTGTTTTATATACTAATTTAAGACATAAAATAGAAAGGGAAGTGGTGGGACTAGAACCGGGAATGCCTCCTCTTTGTGCGAAGGCTCTACCACTACGCTATTGCTATTTGGCTTAATTTGCATAAACATTTCTTATTATGCTCTTCGATATCGAAATTGCTAACTGTAGCTAAGCAATGGGCACACCCATGCAAACACGTGCAAATACGGGCAGCTACATTGGGAATTATAAAAAAAAAATTTAAGGTTTACATTTTACAATTACAAAGGGGTTTAGTATGTGGGGATGTGTAGTGTTTGCTATGTGTACATTTCGGCCTACTCGCTCATTGCACTTGTCATTTTCACATTCATATATTTGCAGGGGCGTGGATATTTGCACTGCTCGGCAGTCCGACATGCTCCCTGCAGTCTTACACGCTCCATGTTAGCCTTCCAGTTGAGTCAGCGCGCCCTCATGAATATGCATGGCATGCTGACATCTTCCTGTTAGACTGCCGTTTCCGTGTAAGACTTATTTAGTCTTACACAGAGGATTACTGAATCCCCCCCATGTCATTTTATACTTATAAAACATTCTTTTGATGAATTAATATTATTCAATATAATTTACCATGGATATCAGTCAAAAACATTATTAAACACTGAATCTGTGACAGACCCTTTCAATATGAAACAGCGAGGCAGATGGACTTTTCAAGAATCAAAATGAGGAATGTTCCTCATAATGAGGTACATGTGAGAGATATGTATCACACTAATCCTACTGATTTCATGATAGTTGATTTAATTAATCCCACATGATGATCAGTATTAATTCAACATTTCTTTATTTTATATATTTTTTCTCTTTGTTAAATAACTGAGATAATAAATTGGCAGCAGAGGGGATAATAAGAAATAAGCTAAACTGCAATGAAGAAAATTAGCAGCCAAACTCATTTGCATTTTCAAAACCTGTTACCATTCCTTCAGGACTACCATACCAAAAGTATCTAAAGTTTGTTTCCTGGCCTAGGGACCCAGTACAAAAGGACATTCTGATGTGCTTCATATTAATCACTGCTTTAATTTT
This sequence comes from Protopterus annectens, assembly GCF_019279795.1. NCBI lineage: Eukaryota > Metazoa > Chordata > Ceratodontiformes > Protopteridae > Protopterus > Protopterus annectens. The sequence goes on along the minus strand of NC_056732.1, from coordinate 246,880,184 downwards.
TACTTTTAATTTTTAATTTTTACTGTTTTAAGTTTTAGCTATACAGGGCTATATCCTGCTGAGGATCTAACAGCTGGCCAGCTTCCAAACCTTCAGTGCGCTTTCCATGTATCCAAACTGTCAAGATCATAGGATTATAGGAAGTTACTAGGCTATTGGCCTTGAAGCCCTTATAAGGCTAGCCAAGAATTTAGCCCATATTCCAACAAATCTGCACCCTATGCCACTGTCCAGCAGGGACATAGGTGGAATGCCAATGGCGTATTTTCTGTTCCCCATCCAGTTACCTAGGTTGCACTTAAACAGGTTTAATGGGGTACTCTGCTTTAAGTGGAGAGGGAGTCTATTCCACAAAAGGGGGAGTCTCTGGGACAAATCTGTGCCATCAACAAGTCCTATTGATGTGGCAGACCAGGTTGAGGTCACCCATGTGGGTTACTCGAGTGGAGCTTGATTTGTGGATATACAGCAGTCTCATCAGAGTGGGGACTGAGATTGCTTTGTATGGCAAACAGAGGTCATCTCTGAGGAGTCTGTAGGAGACTGAGTAAAGGGATAAGGCTTTTAGCCTATCTATGTAGAGTAGATGTTTGAGGCCCTGGATTCTCCAAGTGAACAATCTCTGTGGTCTCTCCAGCTGCTGCATGTGCTTTGTGAGGTACATGCTGAAAGGTGCATTGTATTCAATAATCAGTGTTATAAGGGAAGAATACAGGGATGTTATGACCACTTTTTCCCTGGATGAGATACCATTACTAATGAGGTGGGCCATATAGAAAGCTTTACATACAATGGAGGCAATATGGTGGTCAAAAGTCAGTTTGCTATCCGCCTAGATTCCCAAGTCCCTCACAACTGATTGCATGCTTAGTGTCTTATTATCAATGTGATAATTTGTGGGGATGTTATTCTCCCCAAAATGGGATGAGGATGCATTTTTTGGCATTCAGTTTGAGGCCATGTTTCTGGCACCAGTCATTTGTTTGGGTGAGACCCTCTTGGAGAATGTCCACATCACTAAGGGAATTGATGACAGCACCCAGCTTGCAGTCATTTGCATAGCCCACTAGATTTGGCCTGCACCTCTGAGAAGTATATCCCAAACAGCAGAAGCCCAAAGACCGATCCCTGGGGTACACCGCTTGTTATGGGTTTACTACTTGAGGTGGCTTCCCCTATTTTGACTAAGTAGGTTCTATCAGTGAGCCAGTTTGCTACCCATCTGGTAACAATATGAATCAGTGCCTAGTTGAGAGAGTTTATCTATTATACCTGAGTTGGGAATAGTATCAAAGGCCTTGGCCAGGTCAAGGTAGGCAGTGTGCACCGTCTTCCCCTCATCTATGGCCTCGGTGACTGTCTCAAAGAAGTTGACAAAGTTTAACAGTCCTGACCTCCCCTTGACAAAATCAAGCTGTGTGGGATCAAGTGTCTGGAGGTTGCCAATGTCCTTGTTAATGAGGTCCATGATAATCCACTCCATGGCCTTGCAGATCAGGCTAGTTAGGCTGATGGGTCTATAATTTCCACTGCCTAATGGTGTTGCAAGTTCCTGCCTGAGTTCATGTAGAATGCAGCCTGGGATGTTATTGGGTCCCATGAGGGCTGTATTTTTTTACTTTTGAGAGGCTAAGTTGACTAAAACACAAGTTTGGACACCAAGTCCTTCGAAGCCTTCCTGCTACTGAAGAGTAGAACCCTGTGACTCTTTAGAGGACCGACAATTGGCTTATGCTTTCCTTTGCTGGCAGATATGTTTCCTTTTAGGAAAAACCTTCACATTTCTTATATTTACTTATGTCCTTTTTTTTCTCTACAGGAAAGTTATTTTAAAGCTAGTCATGTTGTGTTTTAACAGACTGTCTTGAGACTGTAACATACGTTTAAACAGATCACTTGTTTTTTTTCTGTCATTTTAAAAGTAGTGTAAACTAGTTGATAACACATTTTCTGTGTAGAAACTGTTTATTTTTCCATTGTGGGGCAGCCATAGCATTTGAAAGTGCTTTTTACTGTGTTTTTTTTCTTGTAAAAAGTAACTTTTGTGGACTGATAGTTTTACCGGCATTTGTTGCTTGTCTTCCCCGGGAAAGAGGCACCATTTTCGGCTTGACTGTGGAACAGATTGTAAGTTCCACAGTCAGCCCTTCCTCCAGCCACACAAAGAAAAAGTTAAACAAATAGCTTTTGCTGCCACAGCAGGTTAGAGGTTTGCTTCCAACACAGGTGGGTGACTCTGCTGCAGTCATATGTTGTACATGAGCCCACTAAACTTTTACCCCAAATCCCTATAGCTGTAGCACCTACAGCCACTATGGACCAGGGGTGAGCCATGTCCTCTGCATTTGTTGGAAATGACTCAGTGGGCAAGGTGGAGCCTGTTGGTGGTTCTGGGAGATGGAATAGGGAAGGTTTACCTTTTGTGTCAGAATGCTGCATCCCTCCTTGGAGAAACAATGACTGTCATTAGTAACATGGATTAGTAACATGGATTAGTAACATGGATGGCCCCATTTTTCCTGTCAAAAAGAAACAGAAAACCAAGCATGTATCTAATCATTCTCAAATGTCTTTGGATAGGAGTTGTTGACTGAGACTGGTTTAGGATTTAATTCAAGCCAATAATCCTTCTTGCAGAGTAGTTTCTAAAGGAAAGAGGGATGCCTCTTTTCCTGAAGAGATTCAAGATGCAGAATCTGAACAGGATGATACAGAGACAGATCCAGGGTTTTGTCCTCAGATCTGTGGTTCAGACTCAAAGAAGAGTTCAGTTTCTGATTCTCCCTGTGAGGATTTTCTTTTTCTGAGACTATGGTAGAATAACCCTGTGCTTTCAGTGGGAGAACACTGAGGTTTCCCTCAGAAAATGCTATGAGTTGTTACAAGAGGATTTTCAAGAACCTACACCCATTCCTCTTGTTTTGTCTGCTTTGGAGGATGTGTCTCTTAGTGCCTGCAGTTTTTCTGATAGTCAACCAGCTGTCTCTAAAATGGTATATAGGATATGTAAAGTTTTTCAGTCATTTAAATTTGTATTAGCTATTCCCAAACCTGACCTAGAAGTTATAGCCTTAGTTGACTCTGCTGATGCTAAGCACTTAGTTAATTCCAATTCTATTATTTTTAATAAGAATGGAAAAATATTGATTGGTATGGGGAAAAGTGTATAGTTCTGCAAATTTGATTTTCAGCATTTTAAATTGTCAGGCTCATATGTTAAACTTTGTTCTGACATATTGTGAAAGTACGAGGAGCGTTTTATCTACAGTTTCTTCTTGTGAAGAAAAATCTGCCTTAAATAACTTAGGTCCTTCCACAGGTCCTCACTCATTGTTTGTAGTGTGTGTATGATTCCACTGATTCTTCTTCTAGGGCTATGGCCAGTGGTACTGTTTTAAGAAGGTTTGCCTGGCAGCATTTCCAGAACCTCCCGGATGATGTTGAAATGATATTTTAAATTCTCCCTTGGATAGAGATTTAGTGTTTGGCCCTTCTGCACAGAGGTAATCAAAAAGTGTGATGAAAGGGGCAAACTAATCCAGGCACTCTCTAAGCTTTTCATCCCTCCTTTTCAAAATTGACCAAGAGATTTTCTTTCTCTTTATTAAACAGTCTCAACAGCATTCAGGTAAGTAGACATTAAAGACAAAGTTGCAAGAAGGTTCCAAAGAAAGAAGCCTCAACCCTCCCAAAACCAAAGACAGTCAAAGTTGTCTGAATAACTATTTGAGAGACATTGTGGCTCCTTCCCATCCTGGCCCCTTTCTCTTCCAGAAATCTGAATCTCCATTTTTCTCTTTGGTAACAGATTGCTTCAGACAAACAGGTTCAGAAATTCATTCATCGGGATTACAGATCACAGTGGGAGGAAACTTTCCTTTCTAAGAGGTCATGCCTCATCCTGTAGATCAGATTCTTTTGTTTATGCCTGTTCTTTATCCCATGCTGTTCCAAGGAGTGATAGAACCAGGTCTACCTTCCCAGGTGAGGGAGGAGTTTTATTCAAGGATGTTCCTAGTGCCAAAGAAAGAAAATACTTGGAGACCAATTCTGGATCTTTCTTTCCTAAGCATGTTTGTGATAGTGCCCAGATTCAAAATGATGTCACTTCACAACCTCTTACCTCTTCTTCCTCTTTCAAGTTTCCTGGTAATACAAGACTTAAAAGATACTTATCATCACATCCCTATTCATCCAGACTTCAGGCATTTCTTAAGGTTTTAGGTGCATGGATCACATTATCACTTCTCTGTCTTACCCTTTTGACTATCCACTGCACCAACAGTGTTCATAAAATGTCTAGCTCCAATTGTAACTCATTGCAGGATAAAAGGTATCCACATTTTCCATATTTAGGTGATTTGTTTATCTTTGCAGTCATTTTTAAAATGTCAACAATCTCTGACTTGGGTGAAAGATCTCTTGCACAAACTTGGATTCCAAGGGAACATTCAAAACTTTTTTTGACTCCTTCTCACAGGACTTTCTCACACCCTTCATACAGAATGGGTCACATGGTCTCTTGAATAGTTATTTAGATGTCCTGGACTGTCTTTGGTTTTGGGAGGTTTCAGACTTCTTTTATTGGAACCTCATTGCCACTTTGTCTTTAATGTCTGTTTACCTGAATTCTGTTGAGAGTGTTTATTCTGTTTTTTTTGACAACTAGACACCTCAGTTCAAAGAGCTTTTCTTCCACAGGAAACATACCTCTTTATTTAGATCTATATCTATGGTTTTCCACTAAGACTTTGGTCACTGTGAGGGAACAACTCAGGAGTTTAGGTCTCATGGCATCTATGACTTTTATGAAGCCTCTAGCAAACCTTCACATGAGAAAGATACAGTAGTATATTAAATCTTTTTAGTCTCAGCACCAGCTCCCTTTACTTTTTAGGATCCCAGTACTGGAGTATGTCAAAAGAGAAATTTTGTGATGAGACAACAGATACCCTTATATCCAGGTCTGACCTTCTCCCTCCCTGCTCCAAAGTAGTCAGTCATCATCAACACTTCAGACTTTGCAGATTTAGGAAGTATAAAAGTGCAGGAGGTGTGGGACACCAAGAACAGATGCAAGCACATAAACATAAAGGAGATGCTTGCCTTGTCAAGGCAGTCAAATCTCTGAACCATCTTTGTACCTCAGGATCTCTTTAAATGGTTGCAGACAATACCACAGTCATGTGGTATATCAACAAGCAAGGGGGAACAAGGACATACATCATTTGCAGTCCAGCCATGTTACCTCGGAAAATATATTGACAGCATAATCTCACTCTACAGGTATTCTACTTTCTGTCAGAACAAAATTATGTGGCAGGCAAGCTAAGCAGGACCAGGCCAGACACTCACAAATGGAAACTAGATCAGGGAATCTTCCAAGATATGGTCTATCTGTGAGAAGTTACTCATGAAGACCACTTTGCCTCCTTTCTGAACAATCAACTGGCACAATTCCTTTCCAGGACTCAGTGCAGGAAGGCCTTGAAGGCAGATGTCAATCTTTTCATGGGACAGGATGTTCCTGCATGCCTTTCCATGCTTTCAGCTAATATCCAGTATACTTCTGAAGATTGAGAAAGAATCTCCCAAGATCACTGTGGTGACTCCCTTCTGGTATAGATACCCATGGTTCTCCCTCCTTTTGGATATGGCCAGGGGCAATTACCACAAGCTTCCTCACAGAATGGTTCTACTCACACAAAAATAGGGAAGTCTGACAAACCCTGACATTAATCATCTTCAGTTGACTGCCTCAATGATAGGGTCTTAATTCCTTTTATGCACCTATTTTCTGTGGTACTAATGGAGGTGACAAAGCTTGCTAAGAAAATCATAGACTTAGATTAGCAAATGGAAAAAGTTTTCTAGGAGGTGGCAACAACATAACCAGCACCCATTCAGGACTATCTGTTCTCTGATTTTAAAGTATTTGTGTGAGTTACTATCCCGTAGCTATTCTTAGTCCTCTATCAAGGTTAATTTATCAGCCATTTCAGTATGTCTGCCCATGGATAATCCTCTTTCCAGCCAGCTTTATGTCAAATTTTCTCAAAAGGTGTTTGTCATAAGAAGCCTCCAAGTAAACCATTGGACCCTACTTGAGATCTTAATTTTGTGTTAGAGCAGCACTTGTTCCACCTGAACCAGTTAACCTGGCTGACTTGAGGTTTTAACATGATAAATAGCCATACTGATTGTTCTGAACCCTGCAAGAAGGATTAACAAGTTGCAAGCTCTTATGGTGAGTCAACAGTACCCCATTTTCCAAAGGGATATGGTTTCTTTGACAGGCAATCCTTCTTCAGTGTCTAAAGTGGTATTCAAGTTTACTTTAAGCCAAACTATCAGTCTCCCCATTTTATTTTTTCTTTCCTGAGCCTAAAGATGAGGGAGAAAGGATGCTCCATACCTGGATGTCCACAGACAATTCAAGTACTATCTTGACAGAACTAAATCTTTCAGATCTTCAGATCAGGTGTTCATTTCTTGTGAAATAAGAAGGGGCAGCCTGTGTCAAAACAAAAACTATTTCCAAGTGGTTGTCTAAAGGTATTATATTTTGTTATACTCATCATGACAAATCTATTCTAGTCAGGGTCAAGGCCCACCCTACCAGGGCGTTAGCTTCATCTATGGCTTTTTGGAAAGGTTTAGATTCTAGAAGTATTCTAGAAGCTTCTACTTAGTGTCTGTACATACTTTTACATAGCATTATAAACTTGATTCCATCTCTAGGTCTAGATCAAGCTTTGCTAGGATCATACTCCAGGGGTCCTGGATCTTTCTTCTTCTTCCTCCTATAGTTAGCTATGATAATCTACTCCTATAGGTAAGTGTACTGCAGCAGTGATCATTCGAACATCTACTATTATTAGTTCAACTTACACAACTATACTTTCTCTGTTAAAACTCTGAGCAGAAACTCAAACTGCCAGCTCTCTTCAAAGTAAACAGCAAGATAGATCATTGCCGATAAAAATATCTCATAACATCAAAATTATGATTCTTTATTCTGTATTCTGAATCTTTGTCAAAAACAGACCTCCAAAGCATACACCTAAAAAACCTGCACTTCCCATCACAAACCAGACAACACATAAAACACAAAATCAGTGTGCTGCACAATCACAGCCCTTAAGGCGAAATAACATACCTAACACACTAGTAATAGGCGACTCTATAGTCAGGCACACTAACGTCCCACTCACTAGGCTGGAAAAGGAGAAGGTTACTGTTAGCAGCCAGTCGGGAGGCAGAATCTGCCACATAACACAAGTACTCAGCTCACTCCAGAACAAGTACAAATATGACTCTGTCATTGTTCATGTTGGTGTGAATTGACCTAAGACATACTTCCCTGGACTACATGAAAAGAGACATGGAAGAGCTCTCTGATCATGTAGCCCAGGCAGGTATGACCCTGACCCTGAGTAGCATCCTGCCCTCACCAAGAATGATACCACAGTATAAAGAAAAGAATGATCAATTTCAACAATTGGCTAAGCTACTGGTGTCATTCAAAGGGGATCCAGTGTCTGTCAGCCTGGGATGACATGCTCGACAGACCTCGTTGCTTCGCCAGAGACGGCTTGCACCTGTCACCTCTAGGCTTTCGAATACTGGTCAATGCTCTTGCTGCCCCCATAGTGGCTTTTTTAGGCAAGGCTCAAAAGTCAAACCCACCTCTATAAACAAAACAAATAAAAAAAATGAGGGTTATGCTACTCAAAGCCAGGAGTTTAAATCTCAAAATGCATGTGCTCGAAGCACTCCTCAGTATGGAGAACGTTGACATCAGTGCAGTAACTGAAACCTGGTTCAAGGCTCCACAGAGCACCCCAGCACTACCGGGCTACAACTCATACCACACATTTCGGCCACAGAACATGGACCGAAACACAAAAAGAGGGGGTGTATCCATATTCATCAAGGATAACTACACCTCCAGGTTAGTGGCGCAACATGATGCCTCCGAGATCATCCATGTGCAACTAACATCAGGTAAATCTGCAATGCAAATTGTGGCCTGCTACAGATCACCCTCCAATACCCTAGCACCACTGCTCCGCCTTTCTTGAGACACTGGAGAACATGAAGGTCCTACCGCACACCCTGATATTAGCGATTTCAATTACCCTACCATTAACTGGGAAAACTACTCAAATACAAACTCCCAGGTCCAGCGCTTCCTGGAATTTATCAACTCAAATGCCCTGGATCAGCTGGTAAGCTACCCTACCAGAGGTGAAAACATATCGGACCTGGTCATCACCAACATGGGCGACAGGTGTTCTACACAGGAGGTCAACCCGTCACTGGTTAGATCAGACCATAAACTAATCACTCTGGATGTCCACACCACACCACCGCCTCCAACCAAGGAAACCACAGTGAAAAGCTTTTCTATAGCAAACTTCACCTTACTTAAGACAGAGGTGATAAGTTTCACAGCCCCCACCCTAAAGGATAACAGTGTCCAAGATGCAGGAACCTTTACAAATGCACTCTATGAGCACCTACAAGGATGCATGGATCATGCCATCCCTAGCAAAACCAAGACTCACTCCCCAAAGAGAAGGAAACCAGTCTGGTGGACCCCTGCCATAAACAGGCTATACAATAGAAGGAGGAAACTAGTTCAGAAAAAAGCAAATCCCAAGAAGGAAAGACATCCCTGATCAGTATCAGTAAGAAACTAAGGTCCCTCATAAAATCCTCCAAGGCTAACTTCAAAAGAAAAATAGCCAAGGATTTGAAAGATAACCACAAAGCCTTCTTTAGCTATGACAAGAATCTAAGTGGTAACTCGCAGATATGCTCTGAGCTAGTGCAAAATAGCACAAAATATACTGAACCCACTGATATTGCCAACATCCTGGCAGATAGATTCAGTGCAAACTTCACCCCCCTCTCACCCCCAAAAGGGCCCACAACAATACTGGAAAAGTGTAGTGTCCTGGAAATCACAGATGCACAGGTGAAAACAGCCCAGCATGAATGGGGCCAGATGGTGTCCCAGGCTGCGTCTTGCACAAACTACAGAATGAACTAAACCTCCACCTAAACACACTGTTCAACCTCAGCCTCTCCACAGGCTATGTGCCCATAGAATGGCGCACAGTAATGTTTATTCTGCTCCACAAAGGAGGGGCCACAACTGACCCTGGTAACTATCCCCCCATAAGCCTGACTAGCCTGGTCTGCAAGGCTATGGAGTGCATCATCATGGAACTCATTAACAAAGACATTGAAAACCTCCAAACACTTGACCCGACCCAGTTCAGCTTTGTTAAGGGCAGATCATGCCTACTAAACCTGGTTGACTTCTTTGAGACAGTCACCAAGGCCATAGATGAGGGGAAGGTAGTTCACACAGCCTACCTTGACCTCAACAAGGCTTTTGACACCATTCCCCACTCAGGAATTATAGAAAAACTCACCAGCCTGAACATAAACCCCTTACAGACAGACTAGTGGGCTCCAGGCCCGACTTTAAACCAGTCACAAGTGTTGTCCCACAAGACTTGGTCCTGAGACCCCTACTGTTCAGCATACACTTCTCAGAAGTACAGGCAAACACAGGAGGACTATGGCTAACCAAGTTCGCTGATGACTGCAAACTGGGAGCCATAATTGACTCTCTGGCTGACACGGACATTCTCCAAAAGGGCCTTACTGAAATGGATACCTGGTGTCAAAGTCATGGTCTCAAGCTAAATGCCAAAAAATGGATAGTCATCCCGTTTGGGAAAAACAAAACACCCATGAATTACCACATAGGTGGCAGCCCCCTTAATACAGAAGAGGTAATAAGAGATCTGGGGACCCAGGTAGATAGTAATCTCTCCTTTGACAATCATATTGCCAAAGTAGTTAGGAAATCCTTTTATGTAGCCCATCTAATTACTAAAGGGTTCACATCTAGAAATAAAGAGGTTATAGTGCCCCTCTACTCGTCACTCATCAGACCCATCATAGAGTACAATGCCCCCTTTGGAATGTACCTCACAAGACACTTCCAACAGCTGGAAAGACCACAAAAGTACCTCACCAAGAGGATTACTGGCCTCAAACAAATATCCTATGCAGCCCAACTGGAAAAACTCCAGCTGTACTCAGTGGCATATTGCTTACTCAGAGGTGATCTCTGCCTGACTTACAAAGCCATGTCCAACTCAGAATTGATGGACATGCTCCACCTAAAGAAATCCACTTCACTGCGAGCCACTCGCTGTAGTGAGCTAAACCTCGCCACAACAATAAATAGAACATGCTGGAGGGATAGATTCCTGTCACAGAGACTCCCCATGGTTTGGAACAAAATTCCAAATTACATCAGGCAGAGCCCCTCACTAACACTCTTCAAGAGAAACCTTGATAAGTGGATGGGTAACAGAAAATACACCCCTGGGATCACTTCATTGGCTCTGCTTGACAGAGGCTCAGTTAATTAATCAATGGGGCGGCGAAAGCTGACACACACTAGCTAGGCTTATAAATGCCCTCGGGCAGATAGCCTAGTACCTACCTATGAACCTATGAACCTATAAGCATGCCTGCAATGAAGAATAACAATTGTCTTCCTCATTTTGCCACAGCCTGATTCAGAAAGCAGTAAACTTTATGAACCAGCAATATACATCATCTAATTTTCTCCTTTTAAACATGCATGCACACATATGCATGTCTCACTCACCCTCTCTCCCTCCCCCTGAAATCTTCAATAACCCAGACCAGCAACTACAACAGCAACAGACAGCCTAAAGAATAGTAAAGAACATTAGCAGCCAAAACAAATCAAACCTCTGACGATACCACCATTGCTGAATAAATGCCCGTAAGGTAATAAGCAGCTAAGAATTAGTTGCATCAAGTTTTCATTCTTTTTTTTTCCAGTCCAACAGGAGTTAAATAACCAGTACAATAAATAACATTACACCTTGTAAAGAGTAAGATGGAGGCACACTTGGTCAATGGCATTTAAACCTGCTAAACAGCAAAATGTCTTACACTAAACATATATTTACCCCAACTTATTTTTCCTTGGCCTGCTCTCTACCTTGTGTCTGACAATTGCTAAATTAAGCACACCACAGTAGAGAATAATGTGTATTTATTGAGACTAATTCATAATAACAAGTGAACTACATGCATTAATAGACAAACAACTGTTGAAATACAATGCAAGCCAGATGATAATCAGCTAAGATTCTAAGATACTTTTTTTTGTGCTGTGCTCCAGCAGGGGTTAAGGAGGAATTGATTTAAATAATCAAGTTGATTACCTCAGCTACCAGCCTCAGGTTTAGTTGTTTATCAGTTGTTTAGGCCAATATAACTTCCTTTCACCCTAGAAATTATAATTTTATGCATCATTGTAAGCCCACAGTACACAATAACTGCTAAAACGCTTAGCTCAAAATCAAACTTGCTGCTTCCCTCTCTCTCTCTTGTTTTGAACACATCTCCACAATAATTTGTGCAAGAAAACTCAGTCTCACCCACATATCTATCCTTATATTTGCCATGCTTAACACTTTTTTGCAGAACACTCTCAATGTCTTCTTTATTGAACCTGGTCAACGAAGGATAATTAAAGTGAAATTTGGCATTGTTTTACAACAGCACCTGACATCCCCAAGCAGTTTCACACAGAAATGGGTGTGGCCAGAGTGGCTGTGATGTAGTATGCAAATGATGCACGCCTGACATGTCATGCTGATTTGCCTGTAACATCATGAGTATACATTGTCTAATCATAGTTTACCCTTTTCCTCAATCTTCTGCCATCTCGGAGTTGGTATATTTAACTTGCGGGGGGTGTGGGGGTGCAGGGAGGCTGGCCCCCCCTGCCAAAGCAAAGGAAAAAAGTAATATGCATGTAATAAAAATCAGAATAGTAGGAGCATTCATGTTGCAGAAGACACCAGGAATTTCCACAAATGCAGTCAAGTAAATCCCAATACATTTTTTTTGAAAGAGGCCTCACTAACAGTGATGAAACAAAATGAGCTAAGTACTACATCTGACAAATGGACAGTTTTCAGTTTCAGAGAATTAGCTACAATAATACTTTTCATGATGAAACAGGTTACCTGTGAACATAATGGATGCAGTGCAAAGTGAAAATACTTTCCAAGGTAAAAAATATCTGGACTATTTAAGAACTGGATTCTTGTGCACATATGTCTCTTAGCCCTGCACCACTGCCACTCTGGATGTTTAACTGTATTTCATTTCCCATGGTCTTCGTAAGTAAACAAAAAAGGTTCTGGGTGTTAGGCAGGGTTTGGGTGGGTCTTGCTACTGAGCATCCGGTGGGGGTTACTGTTGTAAAACATTGCCTGAAATTCCACATAATCCCCCCAATAGTTAAGTCATATATAAAATAAACATAAATGACTCCTTATAATTATGGTTGCCCTTCCTAAGTATAATATGTTATGCAGGTGTTATAGTCTTCATTGTGGCACATGAATTAGTTTTACAGCTTTCCACTAAATTGCAAAGTTGCATCTCTATACTTCAGAATTGGCTAGCCCACAACAAACTGACTATCATCTCCTCAAAATCCACCATTGTGGTTTTTGGTACAGCAAATAGATTAGACTACATTTCTACCCTTCTAGGAATCTATTCCCATTGATAGTGGTGTGGAAATATCTAGGTATACAGGGGGCTCATCATGCTATTGCAATTAATACTTTAATCCATAGGCTAGTAGATGCACTGTCAATAAGTGTCTGTCTTTCAGGCTACAATTCCAAGGTGCTGCAGACTGCTAAAAATAAGATATTGGGTTTTATTCATCTAGCAGAGACCATTTGAGCATTACTCTGTTACAACTAACACAGGTAAATGGCTCCCCACCTCTGCTAGGGAATCATACCTGATGAATTCACTAGTTTTTAAATTAACAATGGATATTACCCTTCTTTAGCTAGCAATTTATTGCTTTGGAGTACATCATACTCATTATATGCATAGTCCTCCATCAAAATGAATAGGCCTAATTTTACTTTCTCTACTTGTGGAAGATAATTTCTAAAACTAGACCCAGCTTCTTGGAGCAGTCTTCCTCCCCATTAGGTACACAGACACCAAATCAGGGGTACATTTACAATTTCTCATTGGTACAAGTTACATGTAAATAGGGTTAGGGATCAGCTTTGCTTTACATTGATGAGAAGCATGTTGCAGAGAAGAGTAATCTTTGAGACACAGAATAGCCCCTCCATTGTGTGCTGTTTATGTTTCAGATGAGGTTTAGTCTTTAAAACAGGTATTTCTGATGCTATTTCTTTTGCAGATGTGCAACAAATCCATCAGTGTGGGATCAAAAAATGCCTTATAGGCTAGGCAATCTGTAGGAAACTAAGTGTAGAGAAAGAGCTTTGAGAAGCAAAGGTCTTGCAGTTTGCTCCCCATATTGCTTTTGTGAGGAGGCTCTGTGCTCTCAAGCTCTTTCAAGTGCCTAGTCAGGAATATGCTGAAGGGTGTGTTGTATTCCATGACTGATCTGATGAGAGCCAAGTACAGTGGAACAATGACCTCTTTAGACCTGGGTGCCATGCCATGCCCTTATGCATAACTTGTGCAAAGTAAAATGATTTTCTCACTACAGTAGCCACATGTTGGTCAAAGGTCAGGTTACTGTCAACACACATTCCTAGATTCCTGATCACTGGGTCTGCCTTAAGGATGTGTCATCAATGCAGTAACTTCCAGGGCTGGCCATCTTTTTAAAGGGTACTATTATGCATTTTTCATTGAGTTTTAGTGCATGGTTCTGGCACAAGTCATTTTTCTGCTTCAGGCCCTATTGAATGGTATCTGTGTCTTTAGGGGATTACATGACCACACCTAGTTTGCAGTTGTTTTCAACTTGGTTTGCCAAAGAACCTTGACATTTGTCTTCACATCAGAGAAGTAGATGCCAAAAAAGAGAGACCCTCAACACCAGTCCGAATTGGTATTTACTAGTGACTAGCCTTTTTGTGGAGCTGGATTTTATTTATTTAACATTTGTTTATCGGGAAAGTCCAACTTGGACAGAGCCTAGTTTCAGTGGAGGCCCAGAGAGAAACATTCCAGACACATATCTTTGGAATGTGGGAGAAAACTGGAGCACCCAGAGGAAACCCACGTGAATGCAGAAAGGACATGTCGACTCCACATAGAATGTACCCCAGTCAAGAATCAAAATGGAGAACCTCTTGCTATGAGGCAACAATACTAACTGCTGCAACACTGTACTGCCCATTCATAATGTCTTGTATCCTATTAGCTAGCCGCATGGCCATCATTCAGGTAATATATGGGTTTATGCCTAATTTTGTAAGTTTATTTATAAATGACCAGGTCAAAGTAGACAGTGTGCACTGTTTTTTTTTCCTTGTTTTGTGTTATGCAGCTGCCTCCTGACAAGCTTAAAAGTAACATTTCAAGTAGCTATAAAACAAGTTTTATTTTCAGCAATATCTTGTCCATATTTAAATAATATGAACCTGTGTGAATTGTCTCTCGTGTGCTTGCAAAATGCTTTTCTGCTGTCATTTGAAAACCCAGTAAATCTTTTTAACCTTTCTGTTGTATTTCCTTGATAAAGTCTGGGGCCTAAAGGTTGTATCATTTTGTTTGTAAGAATTTGGAAGTCATTTATGTGTTCATAATCTGACAAAATCAAAAGCATTTGAAATCTTCTAACAAAAATAAAACAAGTACCTTGCTCTGATTTCTTCAATTACATATATTTTGACATATATGGATTATGAATGGCATTAAATGATTTTAGCAAGCAGATTGCATGTATGATACTGAAATGGTATTCTTAATTTAGTAAATCCACATTGACATGATCATACTTTGGTGATGCAGTTGCTTTAAAGGCATCTTTTATCAAGAATGTATATGATATAATGTTGAACCTTAATCTTTGCTAGTCCTAATATACACAACGTGCTTTCTCCATGATTTCTTAAATTACAAATCCCTAAGGAATGAACTCATTGAATACAACTGCTGGACAAATTAACCTCATGAATAAACACCATGCAAGCATTTTTTTTTTTTTTTGTAGGAGACACACTTTTTGTCCTCCATGTGGGGAGGTCAAGCCCTAAACACTTCCTGAACTGATACATACCAACTCCATGGGTGCACCAACATGAATAAGGGAAAAATATTACAAAAATAGGAATTAGTGCCAATGCACATTTAGAAACCACACCAGAAGTGATTTCCTATGGAAAACTGAGATCAAGACATTTAGCTTTAACATGTTATGTTTGTTGTGTTGGCTTTTTGTGTATTTGTTGCACAATAAATAGAAGAACAGACACCAGGAAAAGAGGAAGGCCTAAGATAAGGTTTATGGATGTGGTGAGAGAGGACTTGCAGGCGGTTGGTGTGACAGAGCAAGATGCAGAGGACAGGAAGAAATGGAAACAGTTGATCTGCTGTGGTGACCCCTGATGGGAGCAGCCGAAAGAAGAAGAAGAAGAAGAAGAAGAAGAAGAAGAAGAAGAAGAAGAAGAAGAAGAAGAAGAAGAAAACAGGAACCTACAAGTATGTGAGAAAATGGACTAAGTATAACAATGAGGGAATCTGATATATTGGTACAGTACTGAGTAACAAGTTACGGCAAATAACTAGAGCATACGGGCTAATGCAACTTCTGTCTGGTTTTACAGACTTCATAACTTTCAAGCTTTGCCTTTGCATTAAGGGACAAAGAAAAAAAAAGTAATTAGGGAATAGGTCCCAAATTAGAGAAATTTTGAACTTCTGGCACTATTAACTTAAAACATCTCCAAATAATTTCCTGTTTTAGCAGGGATGGAGTAAATGTTTCAGAAATACAACAGAGGTATCCTTCAAAATCTGGACTGTTGAGAGGTATATTGAGTATGTTTCATTACCATGTGTGTTTACTTTGATTTGATTATCCAGTAATAGTGAAATGAGTTTAGTCGGGGTACCTTTTGTGACCAGTCAGAGAAGATTAATATTAATGCACTGCTTGTATGATTAGTATGATTAATGTTATCTGGTTTAGAGAGCTTATGAGAAATTATCATGCATTAAGTTTTATTAATGCTATGGTGAAGGCCCTCAATAAAATATCCATATTAGGATAATTGAATATGTTTACTGAAGTTTTGTTTGGACCACTGGCAAGAAGTGGAATACTAGAAGTGTTAGTGTATTGTTAACTAATTGTTATTGAGATTATCGAAAGTTTTCATCACACCATTAACAAAAATGAAAAAGAAAACTGGTTCCAGCAAAGAACATTGCAACATATCAGTAGCTGTAAGTAAGGGAAGGAACAGTAGGATATATCTGTGATGATGTGAAGTATTGCCAGCTATGCCAGGAGATGTAGGGCAGTGGATTTGCAACATATGCCAGTATAGCTAGCTGTAGTTTTATAAAGAATTATATGTCATTTGTATTTCAAACTGATTTGTACAGATGCTGTGTTGAATATGTATTGGTAAAGTTGCTTGTGTTAAAAAATGTACCAACAGTGGGTCCTGTTGGACAGAAAGCAAAATGCACCTGTATGTCAGACTGTATGGTAAGTGTGGAAATTAATATTGTTACAGAGGATAGCAGAAGAGAAGAGGTTAATCTCAGTCCAGCTAACTTTGAAAACTAGTTTGACATTAAATTACCTGGCAGGCCATAAAGATTGTACCTCACAGTTCTGACTGCAGCCAGAGACAACATGTCTGTGAAAACAAGGACTAGAAATGTTTGTTGTATTGTCCTTAGCAGGAACTAATTGCTACCCTGGAAGGGTGGAAGTGATGAAATGGCTTCCAGATGCAATAACACATCTTAGCAAAGCTCTATCTGTGTGTATGGTAGCACATATGTGCAAGATTCTGCTTCATTTTCTAGTAAAGGGGATAATGTGGGAACCAAAGTCAAATGATCAGATGTATGTGATATCATTCTATAATCCTGGACTAAAATGATGTTCTAATACTAGATGAGACTGAAGTCTCAGAGCAGCTTGTTTTTGAAACATGATAAGGAAGGAACACTGCTCACCTACTTCATCTTGCATTGCTTTAGTAAGTAATCTGGGAATAGTTATTCTTGAGATTAGTTAAGTACTGTTTTTCCGTATCTGTGTGAATCTATTCATCTGTGTTATTTTAATACTTCCTTTGATTGAAACTCTGGTGTTTAATGTAATTAGATATTTAGTATTTTCATGTTATTTTATTATTTATTATTAGATCTATTTAAATGTTTCATTGTGGCTGGTGTTTTAGAGAATATTTTAAGCATTGAGAATACTTATATTTATTTGGTGACATTGCGGCCACTCCTTGAAGCCTTGCTGTTTGGTCAACATTACCACTTGTATTAGTATTAATTTCACTCAGTATAATTGGGCACCCTTGAAAGAACCCTAGAGTAACAGGCGTTGGAGTGTCCTGGTGGCAGTAACTCTCCTATAGTCTGGGCATAGGGGCATAGCTAGTTATTCTGTGCCAGCCTTTCCCAGGTGTGTGTGTGTGTGTGTGTGTGTGTGTGTGTGTGTGTGTGTGTGTGTGTGTGTGTGTGTGTGTGTGTGTCTGTGTGCGTGTGTGTGCGCGTGTGTGTGTGTGTGTGTGTGTGTGTGTGTGTGTGTGTGTGTGTGTGTGTGTGTGTGTGTTTATGTGTTAGTGTGTGTTTATGTGTTAGTGTGTGTGTGAAAATCAAATGTCAAAGACTGTGTGTGTCAGCCACTTTGAGCAGGTACACAGAGCACTGGTTTCACAAAGAGAGTGGTAGAGGACTTAGCTTAGACACTTGGCTGAGTACCCACCTCTATAGCTGTACCTGGAGAGAAAGACAGAGAGAGAGAGAGATAGAGAGAGGGGGGAGGAATCCAGACCCTGAACTGAGTGCATTCCCTGTGTGCTCTTAAGGGAAATTCTGTTTGGTGCAGAGAGCTGCATCTGGAAATACTGTGTGTACCCATCTTTGTTCAAAGTGAACGTCCCTTAATGGTGTCTGTGGTGAGGATTCAGGCTCCTTGATTACTGGCCCAGAGGAGGAATGTCACACCACCTTTCTAAGATGAGCTTGTTCTTATAGATAACTAGCAAACTGTCTGAGAACAATTGAGGACACTCCAAAGGTAGTCAAATGATTGATGAGAAGATTAAGATTAAATGTGTAAAACGTTTTGAAAAGCTCTAGGAAAAGGGATTCTATAAACTTGCTGGGAGTGAGTTGTGTCAAAGTATATCTAGTTGCTTTGAGTGCACTATCTGTTTCATGGTTTGGGCTGAAGTCATGCTGAGAGTTTATTGTAGGGTCAATGATGAATAAATGATAAAGAAAGAGGGTGTGCATTCACCAAAATGCATGAAACTAGAAATAAAATGAAAATAAGATAGTAGTTGCTTAAGGATATATTTTAACCACCTTTATGTAATGAGACAGTTGAAGTCTTTTTCCAGATCTCATACACTTGTTTTTCTTTGATGGAGTAATTAATGAGTACTGAGGTAGTACCAGCAATATATTTTGCTAAAATTTTCAAGAATGCAGGAAGATGATTATCCACAGGCACAGATTGCGTGTTCAGTTTTAAAAAACAACTTTGCAAATTAATTTAAGAGGTATAATGTAAAACAAAAGAAAAGGCACTGAGAGGCAAAGAGAACAAAGTATTGTGTTGGTTTAGATGGTAACACTGTAAGGACTGCAACTCAAAAGTGATCTTTAAAGCTTGAGCAATTTAATAAAGATATAATAGATTCATGAGGTGGAGTATAATGACCTGGACTGAGAAATTAACTAACAAAATTAAAAAATCCCTTTGCATTATTGTTATAAGCTCTTTGTGTAGACAGAATAGCTAAGTTTACCAACAATATGGTATTCTTGCAAGGTCCCTGGCTTTGTGATAAGGGAGAGGATCTGTATTTGCTTTGATATGCCAAAAGACAGCCTAGTGGTGGCCCCTATGACTTATCAAGAATAATCTAGTTTTTATGGGATAACCAAACAGAATCCATATTTGTGGGCACTGTGCTGATCAGGTTGCTTGGAAATATGGATTTAATGGAACGCAAATCCTTTTCTAGGTCTACTTTGAGTGTTAGAAACCCTTTGATGGCACTAGGCAAAGGGTGATTGATAAGTAACTCATTATTGAACAATTATGCATTTCAAGAATAACAGAAACAAATGTTGCTTTTGACCCTATAAGTATTGCAAACACTAACAGTCAGCATGTAATTGCCCAGATAATCAGGCATCAGTCCAGTATTAGAAATATTGATAACAACAGTGAATAAAATCTAGACAGGTAGATTTTCATCTTCAGAAGTTGTATCAGTGCTTGCAGTAAGAATTATTAGTTGAGAAATCACAAAATGTTGAACAAAACGATGATTATATTCAGTATATGATAATTATGTTATTGAAATGTAAATCCCCTAAAATAACTGGTTATGTCTTCATATTTCTACTAAGCCAGTGAAGGGCTTTCTCTGAAATGGCTACATTGGAGACAGAATGAACATGTGCATGAGCTGTGCAGATTGTGTCTATAGACTTTTAAGAGTAATAACAATTATTTTTTATGTGAGCTTTATGGAATCCAGTATTCATACCAGACATGAGTTCTAGAACATAGTTAACCACCAGCACCATTGCAAAGGCAGTCATAAATTAGAATGACATAGAGATGCTAGGAAATCTCAGAATGTAGGATATTGTTTCTAAGTCATCATTCAGAAAGAACTATGCTATCTGGTTTGGATAAGGTAATCACTCCATGAAATTGTGACTTGTGCTTTCAATATGTTTGCTTTTAATATGTGCTAGTTTTAAGCCTTCACAACCTGACCAATTCCTATTTTTGTTAAAGTCTAACTAATATAATGTTAATTAGAAGTTGATTTTGAATGAAAGATCCCTGTAAAAACATAAGTCCGAGAATTAAAAAAATGTCAAATAGATATTGCTTTTTATTGTTTTTGTAGGGCATATCTGTATCAGGAAATGCAGGGATAGTCTTATTGTGCGTCAGATTACCATTAATATAGTTAGATGGTAACACGACCATTTGTCATTCAAGACTGTCAGATGAAGGCCCTTTTAGTAGAAAGCACTACTTCTGGGATACTGGTAATGCCAGCATAAGAAGAATACATTTGTTTCAATACAATAGGTACACACATGTGTTTAGATATGAAAGTGTTTTGTTAAAAATATGTTTGGCTTACATCTGTTTAGTCGACCAAATTTGGTTGAATAAGCAGATGGCCAACAAGTGAGGAAGATCATACAATTTTAAGGGTTTGGGAATGTGCCCTTTCCCTGATATTGTTCAGTTTCAGAGTTAGTATATATAATTAGCAGAAGCATATGGGGCTTGCCGTCATGAAAAAAGTAATATATTTTTTCTTTTTTTAGTTTTAATTTTGCATGCACCAAGGCTATTGCTCAGTATATTCATAGTAGTATGTCAACATCTGCATTGTCAACATTTTGTGATTAACGTTTTGAACATTGGCATTTCAGACTCTCAATTAAATTCAGTAGGCCTATATATATATACACACACACATATATATATATATATATATACATATATATATATATATATATATATATACTGTAGGTATACACACACACACACACACACACACACACACACACACACACACACAGTGATGTTCATATTCACTAGGTGGAACATTTGGCCAGGGCACAGAGAAACAGCCCCTATTCTGCACTGAAGTAACCCTATCAGTTATAGACATTATTGCTGTGCAGGAGAATGCTGCTGCTCATCTGAGCATAGAATCTGCTTCTATTTAGCTTCAGAATGGAGACATTTGTCTGTTAAATGGTATTATGTCACAAGTGACTGATAATTCAGCTACTATTTATATTACTGATGTATCTGCTGGAGGTCTGAAGGATGACTCTAGTTATTTAATTTCAGAGGATGCTCCTACAGAGATGATGTCATAAGGAGTGCTTAGAAACATTGCACATTGCAAATAATGATGTAATCTCTGGGAAAATGGCTCCAGATTAGTAATCCATGGCTATGGAGGTAAACAAACTGATGTTTTTATCTTCATCTGAAAACTCTACCAAAATACTGCAGAATGGATTGGGGAAAAGAACTTATGCTGATACAGCTAATTAACTTGCTTTTCCAGCTTATTCTTCTTCCCACCATAAGGCAACTTTGTCAGATAAGCCAGTAATTCACAGTTTTCATTTGCAAGAAAACAGTTTTGATACATCATGCTGTTTGTGATGTCACTGTTGCTCCCTTGAGTTTGTATGTCCAGAATGCTTGTACATGTATTCATCTGGGAACTGACCATTTTAGTGAATGTTGTTTTGAAACTCCACCTTTTATCAAAGAAATTGATGTTGATCATTGATAAAATGAAAACCAACTATTGTTGGAGCATGGATACTGCTGTTTCCAAAAGCTTTCAATTTAAAAGTAAATTGACTTTACAATTTCGTACTGCTGAACTTTGTGTGGTTGATAACTGTTTGTGTTTTTCTTAATTAAATGTGCTACTTTTCATAATATATCTTATGTTCATGATAACTGTGTTTTTTTGGAATGGGGGGAATGTGCGGGTGCTTTTATAAATTGTTAACGGTGACATAGTCCATTTACTTAGATTTCTTTACAGTTCATGGGCATAGAGGGACTGAAATACTGGGGTAAAAAATCTATTTTTATTGTAGCTCCTTTGCACATCTCAGTAATACTTCTTCAACAAATGATGTTCACTGTGAGAAGTTAGGATGCAGTGTTCAAAGGAGAGTGCATTGTCATGCACTAAATCTAAAGGCTTAGGGCATTAATGACTAGATTGCCTCATATTCCCAGGTGAGATTTTCATCCTCACTACTACTGATTCAATTAATTTTAAGCATCAGGATACAGTTATTAAGCCTGATTGACAGCCTTCTAAGAATTGTTGTGACATTCTTCAAGTGGAGAATATTCCACCCTTAAGACTTCTTCGTTTGATCTGATGGGTTTTGGAGGAATAACTGGATTGTTCGGCTGCAAAGTATCCCAACTAACACAGTGGCTATGTTTTTCTTGTAGTTTTTACTTATTGGTTTGTCTGTGTTACCCTTTTACTCTTTGGTTTGCATGTTAGCTTGGATATTTTACAGACAACTTAATGGTTATAACGTCAGCTGGATTTATAGACCATGCATTTCTAAAGGCTAGCCAAACAACCTACTTTTGCAGTGAAGATGAGCTCATAAGAAGGTGAAACCATGCATTTCAATAGCTAATGGGATTTGGCTTTATTGGCCTGAATGTGTCCATAAAGACTTAGAAAAGAAAAAGTTAAAAGTTATGGACATTCAGAAGCCATGCAGTTGAAACACTTGGTGTCCTTAAGAGTTCATTTGCTTATATCCTGTGGGCCTCTACTACAGAAAGTTTAAGTTATCAACACAGGGAAAACTTTTGCTTGGCGATATTTTTCTTGTAGTTTTAACTAATTGGTTTGTCTGTGGGACATTTTTTACTCTTTGGTTTGGCTTTTTCCTGCTTTTTGACATAAACACAGAACTTCAGATATGAACAGAAAAGCAAGCTCGAAATTGTCATTTCATGTTTAAATAATGTCTAGTTTTTATCTCATAGGGCAGATGCAGTTTCGTGTATCCATACTGCATAGATAAAGCAGAAGGCATTTGGAAGAAAATGTTTCATTCCATGGCTTAATGTAAAGGTAATGGTATGGTTTAGCAGGATATCACTTCAAATAAGATCTTTGAATTGTGCAAACACTGTGATTGCATTTCACTACATTGTATATTACAAAGTAGAAATGCTTTTACTAAGTTGTTGCATCCATATCTATACTGACAAGTGCATATTCTTTGTTTCTTCCATAATTTATATTTGTAGATTGCACCATAATGTGAATCTAATTTGCTTTCATGTATAATCATGCATTTCACACAGTAAGTATAAAGTTCAGAACTTTTTCAGTATAGTTTATCACAGTGTGTGGTAAAATCTGTTTTAGTCATAGTTCTATATTTCTTTTATTTAAAAATGTTATATTCTCTTTTATTTTTTTTTATTTTTTTGCTTTAGGACTAACACGGTACTATGTCCTCAGCATGAGAGATAACATTATATATCCTGCACAAGAGCTCATAGGCTTGAACATATTTTTTTAATAAACTCAGAGTTAGTTTCTTCTTCTGATATTTTATCTACAATAGGCAAATTGCTGTGCTATATTTCAGTCAATGACTCTCACTAAATATGGCTCATTAACATCTTTAAAATCATAGTTTACATCCTATTTTTTTTTAACTATAAAAATGTTCCCATATCTGAAGTTGATTTATATAGTGGACTATTTAAAAGAACATATATGGGTTACATGGACTGAAAATAAATAAAGGCAGAGTAACTAAATAAGATGTATTATCTTAGTTCTATTAATTTCATTTCAGTTTACTTTCTGCACTAGCTACTGGGTCAGTAGAGACAGTATTAAAATAAAAAAGAAACGTAATCAATATAATCATTAAAATAATAATAGTATTCACTGTCTTTTCAAAACTGTTGCTATCATGATTATTAGCTTGAATAAAAAGCTGCAAAAATAATACGAAATATAAAGGGTTAATTTAGGAATAGTATAAAATGCAGAAAAATAGTAAGTGTGCTGGCAAGCATATACAGTTTAATAAAATATTGGCATCCATGTAAAGGAGTATGTTATTGAGAAACAAAGTCTGTAAAAATAACTGCGCAGATGGCAGCTGGAAGGACATCAACAAAGTAAAGAGATGTAACATCAAGCAAGATAAAGTTGGAACATCAGGTTTCAGATAACTGAGTTTCCTTGGACCACTGAACTTGAAAGAATCAAGGAAAATTCATAAATTAAAAGAACAAAGAAAAGTGTTCTACAAAGGAAGATTGTAATAGATCAGACTGAGAAAAAATATCAGACTTTTTGGTATAAATATGAGTATGTATAAACAAGCTTTGAGAATTTTCCATAGAGAGCTGACAGCATCTGTGTTGCATGCTTGTAGATCCAAAAGGAAAATGTAATAGTAAATGCATATTAACTGAAGCAGTTTGTCTAATTGTATTTATTGTACTTAGTACAATACAATAATAAGACTAGTTGGTCACAATAAATAGTTAAATATACTGTGGCATGCATGCATGAAAATGCAAGTAACAGCAAGAAACCAACAGAAGATGTGGTATATAATTTTTCAATGGCGAGCCACAGTTGACGGACTGAATGGTTTCTTATTGTGACAAGTATAGCTTCTTTTTCATTTTATTCAGTTAGTGCATCCAGTTGCAGTGCAAACATTTGCCTCCTTCTTATGTACAGTATTCAGTAGCAGAACAGTGCATCTCTGCAAGTTCCACAGGTCCTGTTCATTCACACAGCTGAATCTGCCAGCTGTGTTTGACCACCTTTTGGGGGAATCAACGAGGAACTTTCCACACTTTCTCAATGGATGACTTGGCCACTTTCCACACAGAAACTGGTAATTTTCTTTTTGTTTCTCATTCTACAGCATGGATGCCATAAAACACAAAAGTGTACAGTGTAAGACTACCTTTCACGTAGACAGTAATAATAGTCCAACACATGTATGGTCAGAATTTAAAGACTGGTATAAACATAACTGTAGCACATGTAGTAATTTACTAGGTAAAGTTGATGCCAATGCTTTATGTAAATGCATTATGTTTAACTGATATCTTAAACAGCAACATCATTGGTATGACAGTAAACGTTTATTGTGCAACTCATATGAAACTGCTTTCTGTGTGCAATGTCATAAAAGTAATGGTAAACAACCAGATGCATTATGTCCTGTCACAACATGTAAAATGTTAATTTCTGAGTTACAGTATCAGTCAAGTCAGTTATTTACATAATCATCGGTACATCTTGCTAGACAAAAGTGGCATAAAACTATTGCACATTGCAAAACAGATAAAAACAGAGATGAGGTTCATGGTGAACTGACAAAAAGATTTAATAAACTTTTAAAACACAGTCAGAATGAGTTCAAAACATTCAGACAACATATGCAAACACTTTTTCAGAAGTGCATAAGAGCTTTAAATTCAGCAGAACAGAATACTGACAAATATAATCTGGTTAGTAAAGAGTTAAAGCAACAGCAGTTTACGTTGATAGGAAATAATTTACAACATACTATTCTAGTTTTAGAAAATGGTTAAGTGTACACAGCAGAAACTTTCATTCAGTTAAAGCAAAGCTACTACAGGGGGAAGGGCATGCTTTCAATTTTACACTAACTGTGTAAACAGTACTGCAAATGTCACTAAAATAAAGGTACAAAGTGTTAATACCAAAAATACATTTTAATGTTTCAAGTAATGTAATTAACAGGCTTCAGTTTAATGCTAAGTTTGGAAATTGGACTGAGTGTACATTACAGCCATGTATGTACAAATGCAAAAACAATTTGTACAAGCAAGTGTATTCTGCACAGTATATAGTAAATGGTTTATCTATGTAAATAGAGTAACAAGTCAAAGCTTGACATCTGTGACGTGTTTCTTTTTTTCAGAAAAACAAGACTGCAATGCCTTTGCAATAAAATCTTCAAGCATTGTCAATAAATTACTGTATAGAACATCACTGTATAGAGTCATATTCAGATTAATCCAGTTCTAATAGTAATGGTTGTCATCATTGTGTTGACAATATAAAACTGTGTTAACTTGTTGTATTAAAAAGTACATACTAATATAGACAGTTTTGTATTTAAAATAAAACAGAGGGAATTTATACAGTGATAGATATGTTTAAAAATGTATAAATGGATGTGCACATCTATTTAATAGTCAGATGCGTATACACATCTGTTGCTATAATATATGTAAAAATAATATAGTTAGTTAAATACATGTATTTCTGTTTACTAGCATACATATATTCTGGTACAGCTTGAGACAAGCTAAATGTTCAGTATCTGGAACATGCTTCAAGGACTATAGATAAAAATGCAGCTGTGAGACAAGGTACACAGCATTCAACACAGACATCTGCATTTCATTTGCATCATTCTGAACATCAAATCAGAGGGAATTACAATATTTCACGAATAAAACTTAGTTAAAAATGCTACACAAAACAGAACACAAGACAATTTCAGTTGTAAAAAGCATACAGCATGTACCTTTGGGAGGATAACATTTAACACAAATATAACAACATGGTTAGCTAAACAAGGTCAGACATACATAAATGTAGGGAAAAAATCAAAGACTGACATAAACATTTCAATAAACATCTCTATCTTTATTAGATACTGTACATTACCTCAAAAATGTAACAGTTCTGACAAGGGAAGACATCATGCAAAAATGTCACAGCGTGTAGACAGTAACACAAAAATTAGAATAAACTCAACAGGGGAAGAAAAGGGTATGATTTCTATCAGTTCTGACAAGTGAAGACATCATGCAAAAATGTCACAGTGTATAGACAATAACACAGAAATAAGAATAAACTCCATACTCTGTTTATTTGTATAAACAACACAGTAATACAAAAGAAAAGACCATGGGTTAAAATACTTACTATTTAGGGTAACAGGCCAATACTTCATACAGATGAAATGGTAAAAATACCATCCACTTGTACTATGACAGGACAACAATACAGAAGCAATTATTGCACTTCAATATTGCAATTCCAGGTTTTAAAGATACCGAATGCAAATTTAAAAGAGCTTGGTATGAAAACTAGTAGAACAATATATCTCACAAATTGTACATTTACAAGCATAATTGAAGTAAGTCATTACAAGTATCTTTGATAGACAGATTACAATTTAGTACTAATGTATCTAAATTTGTAAATTGAACAAAATCTTGTGTAAATGGACAATATTGCATTCAAATTTCAAAATGTTTGTTAAAGTGGCACCATGGTTTGTATGTGTGGTTTCAAATAACCCAGTGTTAATAGTAAAAGCCCAAAACAGAAGCTGACACTGCCCATAATTGGTGGGACATATTCACAAGATGGTCATCATCTGGCACCAAATTGCTAAATTGGTTAATACATCCTGTGTTGATAGTTTTAAGGGACATAATCATAATAATGACAGCTTAAACTTTGTTTATATGCTGCAGGTTACAAAGAGTTGCAATAACTCAGCAAGTCTTAAATAGCAATGCTAATAAAACAAATGCAGTATTTTCCTTAACTGAAAATAAAATAAGGGAGAACTGAAAGAATAATAGCACTGACTGTCTTTTCAAAACTGTTGCTATCAAGATTATTAGCTTGAAAAAAAAAGCTGCAAAAATAATATGAAATATAAAGAGTTAATTTAGGAATAGTATAAAATGCAGGAAAACAGTAAGTGTGCTGGCAAGCATATATAGTTTAATTAGATATTGGCATCCATGTAAAGGAGTATGTTATTGAGAAACAAAGTCTGTAAAATAACTGTGCAGATGGTAGCTGGAAGGACATCAACGAAGTAAAGTGATGTAATATCAAGCAAGATAAAGTTGGAACGTCAAGTTTCAGATAGTGCTGGAACACCACGTTTCAGATAACTGAGTTTCCTTGGATTGGATCACCAAACTTGAAAGAATCAAGGACAAATCATAAATTAAAAGAACAAAGAAAAGTGTTATACAAAGAAAGATTGTAATACATCAGACTGAGAAAAAAATATTAGACTTTTTGGTATAAATGTGAGTGTGTATAAATAAGCTTTGGGAATTTGCCATAGAGAGATGACAGCACCTGTGTTGTATGCTTGTAGATAAATGTAATAGTAGATGCATATTAACTGAAGCAGTTTGTCTCAGTGTATTTATTGTACTTAGTACAATACAGTAATAAGACTAGTTGGCCACAATAAATGGTTAAATATACTGTGGTTTGCATGCATGTAAATGCAAGTAACAGCAAGAAACCAACAGAAGGCAGTATATATTTTTTCAATTGTAACCATTCAGCCATCCTTGTTAGTTTTACTCTGAACCACATTTTACCTAGAACAAGGTGGTACAAGTTCCATCAGTGTTACAAATAACAGTAATATTGCCAATTAATTGCTGTTTTGCTAAACAGACAGACGTTATGAAGGTCTCATTGTCATTGGCATTTTCTGGTAAACTTTCTCATCCTTCCCCATTTTAAATTAAGTAGTTTTCCAGCAGCTTATTGTAGAAAGAAATGGGGTGTTCTATTAGTATATATAAAGTTTTACATCTCCACAAAAAAATCTTAACCTGTGTTTTTAACAGTTCTTATCAATGGAATGAAACATTAATTAAATTCCTAGAAATGGCAATACTCAGCTCTCCCAACAGTTACCAGGCATATTTTTTACCATAGTTTTCTTTTCTTTCTCTACATATCTTCAAGTTAGCATCAACTTTTAAAAGAAGGACTACATTTTTTTCACCTACTGTTCCTTGTAGAAGGCCTTACCTATACATTGTTGCTCACTTGAATACGTTGATAATGAAATGCTTGCCATTTCATGGTAATGAAGCTGCTTATTTTACTTTTAAATGTAATCAGTACGGCTTGTAGGTACTATAGAGAAACAGTTTTATGGACATTCACCAAGTATGCACTGTATGTCATGTCAAGAAGATATACAGTCTTAAGTAAATATATTAGATCATTGACATTTTATGAGACATCTCTCATTAATGTATATTGTACTTTTACTTCACTCTTTAAGTACTTCTTATTTACATTCACAGAGACATAGGGTTTTACTAGGCTAATGACCATTGTGACAAAAGGGGATACTGCCAGCACAGCTATCTGGAATTTTGTAAATAATTATGTCATTTGTGAATATCAAGATGATTTATATAAAATGCTTGTACTACACATGTATTAGAACTGCATGTCATATGTATATCAAACTGTTCTGTACAGACATGTGTGTTTAAATAAGTATTTTATAAAGTACTGAATTTAAAGATGCATTCACAGTGTGCCCTGCTGGAAGAGAACAGATATGTACATACGCTATTGTAACTGTTTAAATGTATACATTTTAACAGTGGAAACCGGAATACATGAGGTTAACATCAGAAAAATAGCTGAAATTAAATTATTTTATGGCAGCAAGACACAGAATGTCTATACTAGGGAACACTCTGGATTATCTTTAAGGTGAAATAATTACTAGTTTTAAATGTGGAGGAATGCAATTGTTTTATGACTTCCAGCATCTGCCAAAGATCTAAGGTCTATGCATTTTCACAGGTAGATGCTAAATACTGCCAGCTTCCATCAGTGGGGTTTCACCTGGGATAGAGGTAGATGACAAGAAATGATGTCATTCTGCAAGCTATCCCAGCAGTAATATTTTTGATATTAATTTGAGAACTCTCTTTGAGAGACACAGCATTCTGTATTCTGTCTTGGACCTGACAACAACTAAAGAAGATCCATTCATGACATTTGCCTTGCTCTTACGTAAGTTAACTAGGGTATAGTAATTCTTTTAGATTCAGTCAGGACTATAGTGAAGCATAGTTTAAATGTTTTTCTTTATTTATTTGAAACTGTCCTGCAATGTTGTTTTAAAAATTTCCTGTGGTTTTGAACTCTAATGTCACTGTGACTATATACAGAGTATTTTCTTGTTGTTTTATTATTTATTATTAAATATATTTAAACCTTTCATTGTGGCTGATTTTTGTGAGACATATTTTAGTTTTGAAAGTACTTGCATATTTATTTGGTGACACTGTATGGGCCACTCCTAATAGCCCTGCTCTTAGTTAAACTACCATTTGTAGTAATACTACACAGTAAGATTGGGTACCTTTTGTTAAGGGCATTAAAGTAGCAGATAAGAGTTGGCTGGTGGCAGTGATAACTACATTATAGTATGGGCAAAAGGAGGCATAGCTAGTAAACCTGTGCCAGACTTTCCTAGGTGCGTGTGTGTGTGTGTGTGTGTGTGTGTGTGTGTGTGTGTGTGTGTGTGTGTGTGTGTGTGTGTAAATCAAACCTCAAAGAGTGTGTGTGTCAGCTACGGGGGCAGGGACATGAAGCACTGTTTGGACAGATAGGTTGGAGGTCTTGGCTTGGCCACTCAGTTGAGATCTCAACTCTATAGCTGTGCCAGTGAGGAGTCTTACTGGGGATCTGGAGAAGGAGGGGGAAACCAGCCCTGGACTGACTGTGGTCTCTGTGTGCACTTAAGAGAAATTGCACTTGATGCAGAAAGCTCCATCTGGAAATACTATGTGTGTAGCTGCCATCCTCACAGTGTACATCCCCCCACTATTGCCAGTGGTGATGATTGAGGCTCCTTGATTACTGGTCCAGTGGTGGGGCACCACAACCACTATGGGGCTTTCAAGCCTAGCTGCGCATACCAAAACATTTGAATTCCAACTATCATATGGAGGGCATGTTAGTAGGCAAGTAGCTAAGGATTTTTATGGGGTTGTTTGTTATAGTAATATTTTTCTTATTGATGGTCACTGTCCATAAGGGACATGGGACAATACTGGGGGTAAATTTACAATTTCTGATCCAATTTTCAAGGTTTCACTTGAATGTGGTCAGTGATGAGGTTTGTTTTACATTGATGGGGAGCCTATTCCAGGATGTGATCATCCTTTGGGGCACATATCTGTCACTCCAGCATATTCAGTTTATGTCACAACAAGGTTCAGATTCCTGGATCTAGTGTTTCTGGCGCTGCTTGTTTTGCACATGTTCAGCAGATGTATCAGGGCTGGTTCTGAGGAAGTTCTGTAAGCCAGGCAAAAATAGCCTCTCAGCAGCCTATTGGAGACTGAATGCAGAGACAGAGCCTTTAGCCGATCAGTGTAGGACAGAGTATTCATGCCCTAAATTCTCCTCATGAGAAATCTTTGTGGGTGTTCCAACTATTGCAAGTGTCTGATTAGCTATATGCCAAAAGAGGCATTGTTTTCAATGATAGGTTTGATAAGAGATGAGTAGAGTGACACTATAATTTCCTTGGACCTGAATGCATTACCCGTACCTATAAGTTGGGTGACATGGAACGATTTTCTTATTTGTTTTAGCTACATGTTGGTCAAAGACTAGATTATTGTCTACATATGTTCCCAGATCCCTTACTACTGGGTCACATCTTGCAGGTGTTTTATGAATGGAGTGATTAACTTGCATTGAAAGTTTTTCAAAGGACATTCTAATGCATTTTTTGAAATTGAGTTTTATGCCATGGCTTTGGCACCATTCATCTGTCTGTGTTAAACCCACTTCCAAGATGTTTGTGTCTTAGGGAGACTCTCTGAAATCGCTCCCAGTTTGCAGTCATCTGTAAACTTGAGCAGAGGCCTTTAATAGTAGCTTTGACTTCCAAGAAGTAGATGCCAAACAGGAACAGGCCCAGCATGGAGCCTTGGGGTGCTTCAATAGTGACCAGTCTCTTGGTAGAGATGGTTTCACTGTTCCTGATTTGTTTGGGTCCTGTCTGTGAGCCAGCTGGCAATCCACTGAGTTATGTAAGGGTTTACACCTAGCTCAAAGAGCTTGTCTGTTATTCCTGAGTGGAATATTGTATCAAACACCTTAGCCAAGTCAAGATAAGCAGTAAGTGAAAAAATATTTTGAGATTTACTTGCTTACTGCTTGGTGCTTACTTGCTGTGATGGATTTGAAGTATTCTTATGACACTCAGTCTTGCTGGCTGGATTCTGCTAAAAATCAAAGTCTGATTATATTTGCATTCACAGTCTGTTGCATACAGAAACTTGCAGAATATACACTGATGAGAGAATATACTTTGCAGCATCAACTTTAAAGAGCAGTAACAAATAACTTTTTATAATAAACCAAACTGGAAAACCGTTGCAGCTTAAAAGTACTGTTCCAACTTTACTTCTCATATAGTACAGATGATGTGAGAGATATAACATTTACCTTAGGACTTGTGTCCCTATCATACCTCTACCCAACTGGATTTATACAGCTCTTTATATACAGTTTTTAGTCATGCATAAACATATTTTGGAGAATTGCTTATCCTGTAGAAACAATACTAAACTTCCTTGTTTAACAATGTCTTGTAAGAGACCAGCTTTTCTGACAGTGTGAATATCCTGTAACAGTGTCCTGATGTCCATGTAGAAAAACATATTTTTGAGGAAACACATTGTCCTGTATTCTATTTGGATCTTTGTATAAAACACATGTTCTTATGTCAATGCTGATAAGCATATCCTGTTTTATGAAGAAAAACATATTTTTGAGAAAACACATTGTCAGAGATCAGCTTTTCTGACAGTGTGAACATCCTGTATTTTATTTGGATCTTTGTATAAAACATCTGTTCTTGTGTCATATCCTGTTTTTCCATGCAGAATAACATGTCATTGTTCTTTAAAAGCAGATTTTGCATTTTGTTCTTGCATACATCCTGTTTTGAGTCTGTAAGGGAAAATGTCCATTCTTTAAAAGCAGATTTTGTATTTTTGCTCTTGCATACATCCTGTTTTGAGTCTGTAAGGAAAATGTCCATTCAGCAGATTCCTTTTCCAAGCCATGGTCATTTAGTATGACTGCTGATCACATATTACTAACTTTGTTTCTGCATTTAAGCAAGCCTTTTTTTTCAGCATATTTACAACATAATTAATTTCAGACTAATATTAATAAAATCTAACAATTCCCTCTGTTTTTAAACATACTCAAAACATTTTATATAGAAAACACAAGAAACAAACCTTTAGTTTGATACAACAAATCAAAATGCAATTTTACATAGTTAATACAATGATATTAAGTATTACTACCAAACTGAATGTATTTCAAACTTTTTCTTTTGCAGACCATTCTGTGAAAATATTTTGTCAGTTATGAGCTGTGTCTGCTTTAATTTTACTTGATCAATTTATTCTTTTGCAATCATAGAATTTAATTTATGACTTAGAACTGTTCCATTAACTCTTTGCAACTGTTGAATTAACTATGAGACAGTAACCATGTGCTACTGCAAGCATTTATACACTACTGAAAACACACAATTTCAATGTCATTTTAACCATAACATTGTGGTCATGTCTTTGAATTGCCCATTAACATCTTGGTAAAGTACTGAACTGGGCTTAGATAATAAATATTTGAAAGCAATTATTTTACTGGGGTAAAACCAATGATATTACAACTTGACAAATTACTTTTGAACTTATCACGATGTATTCTTTACAGTATGTATTTACACAGACTGTTTGCTGTTCATGCATTTCAATCTAGTAGGTATCCTGGACCCATTTTTTCTTTAAATATGTTTTTTTTTCACACATATTCATTACTAGACATTAATTTCATTTGTACTGAATTCTTCTGCATTTGTACATACAATGACTATAAAGTACATTTAGTCTAATCTTACAAATTTAATAACATTAATATTAAGCAAAATTTTGGAAAATGTTTGTCTCTTTAGAAATATCTAGTGGAACTGGCACCAAATGCATATGTCATGTTATTTTAAACTACATACTCAGCAATTAGAAACATTGATGCTTTTTTATACCAACATTGTTTTGCCAAAAACATATTAAAAATAGTGACCATTCTTGCTATTAGAAACATTTATGCATTTTTGCATATCTTTATTCTCTCTTGTATAGCTTTAATAAAGCAATTTTAAATCATCTCTTGTTTAAACCATCTCTTGTATAGCTTTACAATTTAACAGGTTGTAAATACAATTTAATACTAAACAATACAATAATAACCATTATGATAGCTTGTAAAATATCTTATCCTGTCAGGTTTAATCCAGTTTACCAGTATTTCTAATACACTAATACCTGTTTTTCCTCTCCCTAAAAGAGTATTGTCAAGAAGGAATGAGAATTTTTTCCTCTAGCTTTATTTTAGACCCTTGTTGTTTATTTTTTTCTGTAGCTTTATTTCAGACCATTGTGCAGTACTGCTTATACAGTCAGTGTAAAACTGAGAAAGTGCCCCTCCCCCTGTAGTACTTCAGCACTGTTTTCCTGCCCTATGCTGTGAGAATAGAATGTATGTCAGCCTAACACTATGGTTATACATTTATTTTATTAAATTATGGACTTTTGTCTGATTTGATAATTTTTTATAAAGCTTTTGCTGTTTACTACCTCTAGTATGTATTTACACCCTCCTGCACAATTGATTTGAACTGTATATATACTATAGCCCATTTGCTGGCTGTACTTGATGCAACTGAGGTTTTTTCTTCTCTTTTAACATTTACTTGCAGATTATCAGTGACATCTATGCACAATTGTGGCATTTTATGACAATTACTAAATAGTGTTGCCTGTAAACATTTCAATAATTATGTTTTAATAACAATGATGCTTTAGAAAAACTCAAGCTACTTATCTGGCAATCAGTCTTGTTGTTTATCTTATCTTTCCAGCATTTCCTGTAACTATTCATTCAGTCTAGGAAGGTCTGAGCTCACATTTCATACTCTGTAAACTATAGTTAATTCTTTTGGCATTTTTCCTTTAATGTGATTGTGATTTGCATAACTATGCATTTATACAACATAAATAGACATCATTTTACAATTACCTTACATGGATTTCAGTATTTTTTTTTTATTTAACTATTTAACTGTCCTGCCATTAATTTTACAAAAACTTTTGAATAATACCATCTGTGGTTTTCTTTTTAAAATTCAGAACTTTAACTGTTTGGTGTTACTATATAATTATAAACAAATTGTAAAAAACAAAATAGATATTAGTTTAACCAACACATTTATATTTATATTATTTATATTTGCTGTTATCTGCCTGTTATTCTTGTGTATTGTAACAGATGTACTTTAGATGAAAAGAACACACATGCATGTCTGTCTTGTATCTGTATATCTTTATACAAGCATGTCAGTCTTGTGACTTTAAATTTTTACTCATCTATTTTTATTTAATTTTATACACTAGAACAGTTTTGTTTACCTTTTGACTATGCTAATGAATGGCATTCATATGCTTTACTTTACTGTAGTACTGATAGATGTCTTGCTTTAACTGAATGAAAGTAAAACATTTAAGAATGATTTGTCCCTATCATCCTACCATGTATGTTTAACCATTTTCAAAACATAAACATATTATAAAATATATTTCTTTTGCACAGATTAACTGTGTATGCAGGAAGTTCCCAGTCTTTGTCAATTGAGCTAATTTATTTCCTTTATCCTGCAACTGCTGTTGAATTTTCTGTGATGTTGCATGGTCTTTCTGACATTCTTAGTAAGCTGTTCTGCTGAATTTGAAACTCCTATGCACTTTTGAAAAGATGTGTGTATAACTTGTCTAAGCTTCCTGAACTCATTATGTCTGTCTTTTAGAAGTTTACTACATTCCTTTGTAACAAAATGTACTAGGGGTTCTATCACCTAACAGTAACTGATTTGACTCACATGTGGTGACAGGACATAACTGTTCAACATCAGAATGTAATGGAAACACTTTACCCTTAGTTAATTCTTCAGATCTGTCTTTGCAGTCTATTTCTTTCGCAATATGATGCAATATTTTTTATGACATAATACACAAATGCAGTTTTTGTTGAAGCACACAATAAACATTTGTCATATTTCACATGGTTTTCTTTGAGATACCAGTCAAATATTGTAATACATTTGCATAATGCCTTACTATCAACCTGCCCTAATAAGGTTTTACATTTACTAATGTGCTGTGTATACCAACATAGCATTTTTTTACATTTACTTAAATTATGCATGAAAATATCCATACTGTCGAATAGCAACCATACTAAAAAATGTGACGTAGAAAAAAGTCTTACCAGTGAGCAAGAAAACAGGTGATCAGGCTGTTGTTGCAGATGGCTGGAAATTTTTCAAAGTCACTTGAGAAGCTGGGAAAGCACAACAGGCAGTGGACTGATGGGCTAGTGGATATCCCCCTTTTCTTTAGTGAATTTATGGCAAATTTCTTGAACTAGTCTCACTCCGGATTGTAGACATCTAAAAAACTTTACTACTGCAAGCTGCATAAACTGGAATACTTCTGTTCAGAATTGACACATACGTACAAATGTTAGTTACTGCAATTTAACTGAAATGACCCTCTGCAGGGCTTACCATCACTCCTTCTGTGTTTGAATGCAGATTGTAGGTTCAAATGCAGGCTAGCTTGCCATTGAAAAAGTTATATGGTGCTAGTCACTCAGCTGCCTCGCCATTGAAAAAATATTTTGAGATTTACTTGCTTACTGCTTGGTGCTTACTTGCTGTGATGGATTTGAAGTATTCTTATGACACTCAGTCTTGCTGGCTGGATTCTGCTAAAATTCAAAGTCTGATTATATTTGCAGTCACAGTCTGTTGCATACAGAAACTTGCAGAATATACACTGATGAGGGAATATACTTTGCAGCATCAACTTTAAAGAGCAGTAACAAATAACTTTTTATAATAAACCAAACTGGAAAACCGTTGCAGCTTAAAAGTACTGTTCCAACTTTACTTCTCATATAGTACAGATGATGTGAGAGATATAACATTTACCTTAGGACTTGTGTCCCTATCATACCTCTACCCAACTGGATTTATACAGCTCTTTATATACAGTTTTTAGTCATGCATAAACATATTTTGGAGAATTGCTTATCCTGTAGAAACAATACTAAACTTCCTTGTTTAACAATGTCTTGTAAGAGACCAGCTTTTCTGACAGTGTGAATATCCTGTAACAGTGTCCTGATGTCCATGTAGAAAAACATATTTTTGAGGAAACACATTGTCCTGTATTCTATTTGGATCTTTGTATAAAACACATGTTCTTATGTCAATGCTGATAAGCATATCCTGTTTTTTATGAAGAAAAACATATTTTTGAGAAAACACATTGTCAGAGATCAGCTTTTCTGACAGTGTGAACATCCTGTATTTTATTTGGATCTTTGTATAAAACATCTGTTCTTGTGTCATATCCTGTTTTTCCATGCAGAATAACATGTCATTGTTCTTTAAAAGCAGATTTTGCATTTTTGTTCTTGCATACATCCTGTTTTGAGTCTATAAGGGAAAAATGTCCATTCTTTAAAAGCAGATTTTGTATTTTTGCTCTTGCATACATCCTGTTTTGAGTCTGTAAGGGAAAATGTCCATTCAGCAGATTCCTTTTCCAAGCCATGGTCATTTAGTATGACTGCTGATCACATATTACTAACTTTGTTTCTGCATTTAAGCAAGCCTTTTCTTTCAGCATATTTACAACATAATTAATTTCAGACTAATATTAATAAAATCTAACAGTAAGCACTGCTTTACCCTCATCTACTGCCTTGATGACTTTCTCAAAGAAGCCTACCAGTTTATGTAGGTAAGACCTTCCCTTAACAAAACCAAATTGAGATATGTCCAGTTTCTGTGGGTTGTCAGTGTCCTTGTTTATCATTTCCATGATAATTCATTCCATGGCTTTGCATATTAGGCTTGTTAGATTGGTGGGTCTTTAGGTCCCTGGATCAGTTGATGGTCCACCCTTGTGGAGGGGTATAACTGTTGTGGTTCAGCATTCACTTGGAACATATCCTGTTTAAAGGCTGTAGTTGAAGACCACCTCAAGTGGTCCTGATAAGTCATGTTTTAGACTGTTCTGGAGGCCACCATGGATGTTGTTAGTACCCATGGAGGAGACATTATTGGCTTTAACAAGTGCTATTTACATAATGTGGGCACTTTTTTTATTTTCAGTTGAAAATGTTATTACAAAGAGTGCCTGCACATTTAACAACACTCAGGAATTATTAGAGAGTGCACAGAAGATCAGCTAAAGTGATAATTATTTTGGGTAACTTGATGTTAAATCTTTGTACACTAATACAGAGCACAAATGGTGTTTGGAAGCAATTTTGAAAACTATGGGTGAAGGTCCTTGAGCAGTTTTCTTGGTTTTGCTATTAGAATTTTGTCTGACACATAACTATTTTTGTTTTGAAGGTGAATTTTTCTTGCAGAAAAAAGGCACTGCAATGGGGACATCATATTCACC
Source organism: Protopterus annectens (assembly GCF_019279795.1). Lineage (NCBI taxonomy): Eukaryota > Metazoa > Chordata > Ceratodontiformes > Protopteridae > Protopterus > Protopterus annectens. The sequence continues at coordinate 246,842,101 of NC_056732.1, read as the reverse complement.
TACATATGCAATTGTTTACATGGGGGGGTTGAAAGAAAAATGTTATTTTATACTGTATTTCTCATGAATCATGTAATTTTATACAAAAGATTCATTGATGATTTGATATTTACATGTAAAGGGGAAGAAAGGTTGTTTAGGGAATTTTTTGATACACTCAAACAAATGAACATGGTTTCAAATTGATGTATGAATTGGATAGGAAATCTATCAATTTTTTGGATGTACGTTTGTATGTGGATAGGGATTTAAAAATTCATTACCAGCCATATGTTAAGGAAACAGCAGTTAATAATGTATTGCATGCTTTTAGTATCAATCCACCATATTTATTGGATTCTTCACCATTCAGGGAAATGAGACGGATTTACAATAGTACTTCTGAGGAAAGACTTAAAAAAACAGGCATTAAGGGAGTCAATATGAAATTGCTAGAAAGTGGATATTCCGTTGATCAGTTGATGAAGGCTAGAATGAAACTTAATGGAGTTATGAGTAAAAAAGAAAATAGGAAATGATAATTTCCATTCTGAGCAAAATTTTAAATGGGTGGTTGCTGAAAAGATGTTTTTTGTAACTAAATATTCCCGCTTTTCATCCATCATGGAAAGAATAGTTAAAGATTGTTGGCATTTGGTATGTTTTGATGAAACTCTTGGGGCATTATTTCCTAAACACATCACTTCTCATATGGTAGGTTATATAATTTGAAGGAGATATTAAGTTTTGAACAGAGATTAAATGTGGTGCCCTTAAACCTTAGAGACACTTTTGCCTGTGGTCATTGCGAGGTGTGCCTTTTGGCAAGGAATTTAACAGGAGCTCAAATTAATGGAAATAACTTTATTTCTAATGACTGGTTTAATTGTAAGTCTTATGGGGTGGTATATATAGTAGGCTGTGTTTGTACTAACCCTAGGTGGTATGTGAGTCAGACTAAATGTAAAGTTAAAATTTGTATATTGAGGCACTTGAGTGACATTAGAAGCAGAAATCTGAAAAGCCCTATAGCTGAACACTTTTGTACAGTTCACCGATGTTTGGATATTGGCTTTTTCTTTAGTGTAATAGCACAGCTTTTTCTTCCAGATGGGCAAGTTTGCTCAGAAATTGAATACATTAGAAAATAAAACTATTTTAAAATTTGGAACAATATACCCTAGGGATCTGAATTTGAAAATAAATGTTTGGCAATGAAAACGTTTTTAGATGATGAGATTAAGCTTAATCAAATGAGTTTAAATTATATAATTACACAATTGTATGAGTGAATAATTGACTGTTACATGGGCATTCTCCCTGTATTTAAATCACACTCTTCTATTCTTGAGTTATCCTGAGAAAGTGAATGGCCGAGGTACCAGACCAATAGTATACTGGTGGTGCTTGAACAGCTTGTTTTTTTTTTTTTGTGTTTATTGAGTCTGTTGTTGGTGTGATGACTTTAACAAGTCCCGCCAGCACTTGGTCCCTGCTGATAGCTGGGAGAAGTATGTTGTTGGGGATTTTAGATGGTGGAGTTGAGAGTAGTTGGGGGGTGAAGCCTGCGCAGAATTTATGAGCCAGTAGACTTGCTATGTTGCCCTGCCTGATGTAGGTAGTACCATTCACCACCAGCTCAGTACACTGTCGTGTGTTACCTCTAAGGTTTTGGACGTAGCTGAAGAATGCCTTTTGATTGCCCTTAGCCTGCAAGGCTATCTTTGACCTCATAGTTGGCCTAGTTAGACTTCATCAGACCTCTGAGTTTCTTGTTTAGTTTTATAAGAGACAACTTGTCTTTGATTCTGCAAAGGTAGCTGTCATTTTGGGGTTGGGGAACCGTAAAATTTGACAAACTGTCACTTAATAGACTATAGTTTGCCTTTGAACATTTCCTAACTGTTACTGGTTTATCTGGAGTTTCTGGGTTGAATTTTATTTAAAATCAGACAACTTTGTGATCCGATCCACACTAGAGCGGATGTGATGGGGGAGGGGGTGCAATGTTGTCCTATGTTGGCAAGTAACAGACCAAGTATGCTTGATCCTCTGGTTGGACTGCACTATCTGTTGAAGGGTGCTTGTGTTAATAAAGTCCAGGAAGCGATGTGCCTGTGAGTTTGCGGCTGTTTACATTTCCTAGACTATAGAGGAGTAGTTAAAGTCACCCATGAATAGGGTGTTTGTTTGGGTGGTGAGTACTTCTAGTAGGTTTAAGTAAGAGTCATGAAACTTTAGGGGCATAGATTGTGACCTGTAGCTAGCCATGATATGGTGAGGGACATTATCTACGGTGAATTGCACATGGATGAGCTCCATGGTATCATCCTTTTTAACCAACCTGTAGGTATGTTTGTTACTAACATAGAACAAAACACCTCCAGCTTTATCCCCAGTGTGCTGAGCTGTGCTGTTATTGGTCTAAATGTGCGGAAGGCACTGTAGCCTTCCATTTCTGGAATACTTTATATTGCTTTAAACCAAGTCTCAGTCATGGCACAGTTGTCTACATTCTCCAGAGTGAGGAGGGCTTGAAGGGTGTGAAGTATTTTTGTTCAGGTTCTGAGCATTTAGTAGCATCTTAAGGTTGCTTGTAGACTTTTCCAGTATGTTGGTAGTTTTTTATTTTTGACATTACCTAAAAAAATTCTAAAGCAGTCGATAAAGTTTTTACCAATATCTGAAACCCTAGGGGAATAGGTGCAAACCATCCTTGGCAAAGCAATGTGGTCTTTTGACTGTGTTCTCCCATGCTGATAGATAATTGTTTCCCCTGGAGTAACCCCAAAAACTAAGCTAATTATTAAAGTAAATCATTTTATGTTCATAATATTGCATCATTATTGGTGAATGTAGAATGCTGCTCAATGCAAGGCTCTTACTTATCCATGACACATATTCTGAGAGATCCATTATGTCTCTTTTCATATGGTCCAGTTAGGTATCTCTCAGGTCATTTACACCCATACAGACTATGATATTATCATTTTGGCACCTGTGTTGCAGTGACTTGAGTGTGTCTGTAATATTGTGGATCCTGACTCCAAACAGGCAATTAACCTTTATCTTCTCCTTGTCCAACATGGTGAGTGGGTTATCAGTGTGCTGCCAAGAGGTGGCTTTGGAGGTCTTTGGGAGTTGGGAAGATTTTTTTAGCACCTCAGCATAAGATAATATGTGTGTGTGTGTGTGTGTGTGTGTGTGTGTGTGTGTGTGTGTGTGTGTGTGTGTGTGTGGTGAGCAGTAGATGTGAAGGATGTAGAATGGGTATTCCAGACATCCTCACTTGTGTGCGAGATTTTTGCCTCTAAGTTGTTTATTTACATCTCTTACATGCTGTCTTATTTTCTTTAATGATTAAGGGGTTGTCTGAAAACATGAGACAATGGCGACATTGCCTTAGGATGCCCAAATCTACCAAACTGGCCACAGAGACATTTTGAAATTGCATATTCATGCTGTCTGGTCCTGTTATAGGGTTGTCTGTTTAGGATTAAGTATTGGGTTTTAATAGAGGTATCATAGGGTAGTTTCTGGGGTCAAGGGGAGGAGGATATATTTCTAAAAATGGTAGTGCTGTTCCATACACAAGCTAACTGCTCTAAACTTATTTCTGCACAATGGTACACTGTTTAACATGTTTTGGATTTAATCCTAATTATATAGGTAAATTGCACTGTCTGGGCATTAGCTACTAAATAGGACACTGCCAACTGCCACAGCCCAGTCGGCAGCTCCACAAAGAGAAAAAATTAAATAAATGCTTGGAAACTGACTCGTATGCCTTCTAGCTAATAAATAACCACACTTTGAGCTTCCTGCAGTGCTTCTCAGCTCAGAGAGACAAGATAAACACCTTCTGCCACAAGATGCCTGATCCTGGAATTTCTTAATGTAAAAGCACAGGAAATGCAACTCTCAAGTGCAGAATAAACAATAAATAACCACTAGACAACTAAGTGAAAAAGGATATTGTGACTCAGCAAGAGGGGAGGGGAGATAAATTTCCTAAGCAAGAAGACAGAAAAAATATGTTTTATTTTTGCAAACCACTTTTGAGAAGAGTGGAAAACAATGTGCTGTGTGATTCACCATTCAGCAAAGAAATTTATAGGCACACAGAAAATAACATCAAACAGAGTGTCACACTGCCAGCCCAGCTATCTGGAATTCTATAAATAAGTATATGTCATTTGAGAATACTAATATGATTTCTATAGATGTGTGACAGAAGGAGATACTGCCAGCCAAGCTATCTGGAATTTTGAAAGTGGTTGTGTGTGATTTATTCATTTGTGAATATCAACATGTATGTCATATTGTACAGACATATGTGCTGAAGAAATGTTTTGTAAAATAGTGAGCAAATGTGTATATATACACTGTTGTAGCTGTTTATATATATATATATATATATATATATATATATATATATATATATATATATATTAACAAGGGAGACAAACACAAGAGACTAGCTTGCAAAACTTAAGAATAGTTGGGATTGAAGTACTTTATTAGTGGGTCATAAATAAAATCTGTTATCTCTCAGTTTCAGTGCAGAAGCAGACATTATATCTAGAACTAGAAGTTTTTTTGTATTGTCTTGAAAGAGAAGTAATTGCTAGGCTTGATATGCAGAAGCATTTTATTGTTTTATGTCTTCCAGGATCTGCAAACATCTGTGAGATATGTATTTTCACAGAGAGATGTTAAATGCTACCAGCTGCAGTGGGTGTTTAGCTTGGGAACTGAAGTCAGGTGACAAAAAGTGATGTCATGCTGAAGTATCCCAGCAATATTTGATATTAATTTAAGAATTCTCTGAGAGAGAAAGAGTGCATTTTGTATCTTGTCTTGGACCTAGAAACATCCACTCACCTTCTGCACTTGCCTTGCTGTAAGTAAGTTTCTAGGGCATATTCTTTTTGTGTTTCTAAGTTTCTAGGGCATAGTAACTCTTTTAGATTCAGATAGGAATATAGTAAAGTATAGCTTAGATGTTTTCTTTATTTATTTGAGACTGCCCTGCAATGTTGTTTTAAACATTTCCTGTGATTTTTAACTCTGATGTAACTGATTACTTACTGAGGGCTGTCTTTTTCTTTTATTATTTATTATTAAATATATTTAAATCTTTTAATTGTGGCTGGTCTGTTTAGAGATATTTAAGCTCTTAGAGTACTTGGATATCTATATGGTGACACTGTACAGGCCACTCCTAAATAGCCTTGCTCTTGGTCACACTACCATTTGGATTAATAGCAACATTACACAGTAGGATTGGACACCCTTTGTTAAGGGCCTTAAAGCAGCTGATAAGTAGTGACTGGTGGAGGTGGAAACTACCTTATAGTCTGGGCAGAAGGGGGCATAGCTAGTAAACCTGTGCCAGCCTTTTCCAGGTGTGCGTGTGTGTTTGTATATAAATCAAATCTCAAAGTGTGTGTGTGTTTGTGCGTGTGTGCATGTGTGTGTGCGTGTGTGTGTGTTTGTGTGCGTGTGTGTGTGTGTGTGTGTGTGTGCGTGCATGCGTGCGTGTGTGTGTGTGTGTGTGTGTGTGTGTGTGTGTGTGTGTGTGTGTGTGTGTGTGTGTGTGTGTAGGGCAGAGACATGATGCACTGCTTGAACAGAGAGGGTGGTGGAGATTTTTGCTTGGACACTCAGCTTAGATCTCAACCCTATAGCTGTGCCAGTTTGGAGTCTTATTGTGGATCTGGAGAAAGAGCAAGAAACCAGCCCCAGACTGACTGTGATTGCTGTGTGCTCTTAAGGGAAATTGCACTTTACTGTGTGTGTACTTGTCATCCTTCCAATGTGTATGTCCCCCACTGTTGCCAGTGGTGAGGATTGAGGCTCTTTGATTACTGGTCCAGTGCTGGGTCATCACACAGAGAAATGGCTATTTCTGCCACAAAATTAAAAAAATGCTTAAAAATGCTCAAAAACACTAGTGATACTGTTACTATGTTTATTTTTCAGCTTCATTGCTCAATGGCCACTGCAGAGCTAATAAAATACCAAATGCTTACCTGCAAGAAGCTAAGAGGCACGGTAAAATATTAAACATTCAAAGGGAGAGAAATGCAACACAGATACCATTTTAACAGATCATTACATATTTCTTCATGATTCACAGCTTCATTTTCAGAATGGGAAGCACATAATCCATCCATTGCCTATGTGAATGACATATTATGTGGTCTTTATTTCAAATGCAGTGACACACAAAGCAGTCACAAACACAGTAAGGAAGTAGAGCAATTGCCCCTGGGTAGTCTCTTCATTTGATGCATGGTTTTGTGCAAGGCTAAATGTTTTCAGCTTTCCATTTGTAATTCAAAATCACAAAATGTGAAGGCATAAACATTTGAATAAAATGTAGTTTATTCACTGTGCAATGGTTAATAATTATATCACTTTTCCTAGCACTGGCAAGCTCATAAATACCCACGATCACATGCTAGCATAGTGCAAGTGCATTAAGTAATGTCTGTAGTTATATTACTTCAGCAATAGTTCCTATTAATGACCATGAGACATCTGTAGCAGTCAAACATAGCTCAAAGACATTCAGATTTAGGTGATTTTATACAGGAAGGAACTATTTTCCTAATGTCTTGGTGTCAGAGATCAGTTATACTCAACATTAGCATCCCAGACAGCAAACACCAGGTTATGTATGTTTACAACAACTATGCTTTGTTTGTATGCCACTTGTTGCAAGGGCAGAAGAGTGAGTTTTGTATAGAAATAATGGAGTGCAGCTTCTTAAATCAGTGCACCATCATCATGTTTCAGACATTAATGAATCAGCAGTAGGAGAAACACTTAATTTCATTAGGCAAAAGACTGCCTGCTCTCCACTGCTTTTTTACCTTCTTTTTGTTTGATTGGCTGGGTCTTCACACACTCTGAATGACTCATGTATCATTGTTTGAACATACCCTTAGTTTGAAACAATATTGATTTTTTAAAATGTTTTCAAGTCTGTTGATCTGCTCTTGTTGGCTTCAGTCATTGGGGTAATTATGCACTAGTTCAAGTTTAACTCTCTTCGGTCTGCATGTTTCATTGAATGTGAATAGAAATGCTAGCCATTATTTGCAAATGTAATAAAAATAATTTTATTGTTGCCAACATGCTATTGTCACTTGTATTTTTATTTTTGCTACAGGTGAATGCTCATATACCAGCTGGATGCAGTAGATGAATTGCAAAGACTGCTATAAAAGTAAATCACCACATATTTAGCAGTATTTTACTATGTAATGAAGGCTAGGGTTCGCACATAGGTTCATAGGTTCATAGGTTCATAGGTTCATAGGTAGGTACTAGGCTATCGGCCCTAGGACCTATACAAGCCTAGCCAAAAAGGTACCCTGGCTTTCACCACCCAAGAAAATTATTTACCTGTGCTCCTGTCGAGCAGAGCCACAGAGGTGATCCCTGGGGTGAATTTCCTATTTGCCATCCAATCTTCAAGATTTTTCTTGAAGAGAGCTAATGAGGAGCTTTGCTTGATATAAATAGGTAGTCTGTTCCAGAGTATGGGAAGTCTCTGGGACAGGAATCTATCCCTCCAGCATGCCCTGTTTATTGTGGTGAGAAGGTTTAGGTCCCTAGATCATGAAGCTTGAAGGGATTAGGATTTCTTTAGGTGGAGCATGTCCAACAGCTCAGGTTTTGATATAGCTTTGTATGTTAGGCAGAGATCGCCTCTGAGTAGGCGATATGCGACGGAGTAATGCTGGAGTTTCTTGAGACGGTCTGCATAGGGCATCTGTTTGAGGCCAGTAATCCTCTTTGTGAGGTATTTCTGTGGCCTTTCCAGTTGTTGTAGATGTCTTGTGAGGTACATACCAAAAGGGGCATTGTACTCTATAATGGGTCTGATGAGTGATGAGTAGAGGGGAACAATGACCTCTTTTTTCCTGGATGAGAATCCTTTTGTGATGAGGTGTGCCACATAGAAGGATTTCCTGACTACTGTGGCAATGTGTTTATCAAAGGAGAGGCTACTGTCCACCTGTGTCTCAAGGTTTCTTATCACACTTTCGGTGTTAAGTAGACTACCACCTATGTGGTAGCTCATGGGTACAGAGTTTCTACCAAAGGGGATAACAATGCACTTTTTGGCATTGAGCAAGTTTTTACCAAAGGGGATGACAATGCACTTTTTGGCATTGAGCTTGAGGCCATGGTGCTGACACCAGGCATCTGTCTCTGTGAGGCCCTTCTGTAGGACATCCACATCATTTGGGGACTCAACTATGGCTTCCAGTTTGCAGTCATCTGTGAACGTCATTAGCCAAAGGCCATCTGTGCTAGCCTGTACTTTAGAAAAGTAGATGCCAAATAGGAGAGGACCCAGGAATGAACCCTGAAGTGCTCCACTTGTCACTGATTTAAGTTGGATTCGGAGTCTGCTACTTTCACAGTGTGGGTTCTGTCAGTGAGCCAGTTGGCAACCCATCTTCTGACATAGGGATTTAAACCTAGTTTCATGAGTTTATTTATAATTCCAGAGTGGGGGATGGTGTCAAAAGCCTTGGCGAGATCTAGATAGGCTGTGTAAACCACCTTACCCTCGTCTATGGCTTTGGTGACTGCTTCAAAGAAGTCAATCATGTTTAGGAGACATGATCTGCCTTTTAAAAACCCAAACTGGGTGGGGTCCAGAGTTTGGAGGTTACCAATGTCTTTGTTTATAAGTTCCATGATGATACGTTCCTTCTCTTGCAGACTAGGCACGTTAGGCTAATGGGAGGGGGGTAGTTCCCGGGGTTCATGATGGCTCCTCCTTTGTGGAGTGGGATAACAGTCACTGTATGCCATTCAGTGTGCAGAAAGCCTGAAGTGAGGCTGTGATTGAACATGGTGCTTAGGTAGGGTGCCAGTTCATTCTGTAGTTCATGGAGAACGCAGCCTGAAATGTTGTCAGGACCCATAGATGCTGTGTTCTTGGCTTTGGAGAGTGAGGTTTTTACTTGTGCAGCTGTGATTTCAGGAACTTTGCATTCTTCCAGCATAGAGATGGGCCCTTTAGGGGGTGAGGAGGGGGTAAAGTTAGCACTGGACCTATCTGCCAGGATGTTGGCAATATCAGTTGGTTCTGTATATTTCGTGCCATTGTGCTGTAACTCAGAGTAGATCTGAGTGTTGCCATTGAGATTCTTGACATAGCTATAGAATGCTTTGTGGTTGTCTTTAGAATCAGTGGCGATTTTGTTTTCATAACTAGCTTTGGAGGATTTTATGAGGGATCTCAGATTCTTACTAAGGCTGACCACGGAGTTCTTCCAGTCATGGGATTTTACTCTTTTTTTGCAATAGTTTCTTTCTTCTATTGTAGAGTTTGTTTATGGCAGGGGACCACCAGATTGGCTTCCTTTTTTTGGAGGATAGCGCCTTGGTTCTGTTAGGGATAGCATGATCAATGCACTTGTGTAGGTGCTTATAAAGTGCCTTTGTGTAGGATTCAGCAGTTGTCCCTCTATTGTCCGGCTGCATGGGTGTCGTGAAGTTTGCCACTTTTGTCTTAAGAAGCGTGAAGTTGGCTTTGGAGAATTTTTTTACTGTGGTTTCCCTAATGGAGGGGTGGGGACAGGATGTGGATGTCTAGGCTGATTAGCTTGTGGTCGAATCTGACCAACGAGGAGATGACCTCCGGTGTGGTACACCTGTCACCCATGTTGGTAATGACCAGGTCCAGGATATTGCTGCCCCTGGTGGGGGTGAGGATGAGTTGATCCAATGCGTTTGAATTTATGAATTCCAAAAAGCGTTGAGCAAAAGAGTTAGTGCATGAGTAGTTTTCCCAGTTCATGGTGGGGTAATTGAAATCTCCCAGTATTAGGGTGTTGGGTTGTACCCTAATATTTTCCAGTGTTTCAAGAAATGTGGAGTGGGATTCCTGGGGCATGGTGGGGGATCTGTAGCAAGTTACAATTTGGATTGCGGTCTTGCCCAGAGTTAGTTGCACTTGGGTAATCTCGGATGTGTTATGCTGAGCAACTAGCCTGGAAGTGTGGGTATCTTTGATGAATATGGACACACCTCCACCTTTAGTGTTTTGGTCCAGGTTAGGTGGTCGAAAGGTGTGGTATGAATTATAGCCCGGTAATGCAGGGGTGCTGTCTGGAGCCTTGAACCAGGTCTCAATCACTGCACAGATGTCGATGTTCTCCATTTTTTAGGAGTGCCTCGAGTGAGTGCATTTTGAGGTTTAGACTTCTAGCATTGAGTAGCATTACCCTCAGATTTTGCTTGCATGTACCTGTTATGGTGGTGGATTTGTCTTTTGAACCTTGCCTAAAAAAGGCACTATAGGGGTGGCAAGATCCTTAGCCAGTATCTGGAATCCCAAGGGCGACAGGTGCAGGCCATCTCTGGCAAAGCATCGTGGTCTGTAGATCATGTCATCCCAGGCAGGCAGAATGACACCAGAAGCTTAACCAATTATTGAAGTCAATCATTTTGTCCTTGTACTGTGGTATCATTCTGGGTGATGGCAGGATGCTACTCAGGGCTAGAGTCATACCTGCCTGGGCTACAAGATTGGAGAGCTCCTCCATGTCTCTTTTCATGTAGTCCAGGGAGGTACGTCTCAGGTCATTCACACCAACATGGACAATGACAGAGTCATATTTGTACTTGTTGTGGAGTGACTTGGGTGCATGTGTTATGTGGTGGATCCTGGCACTTGACAGGCAGCTGACTGTAAATTTCTTCTTGTTCAACCTGGTAAGTGGGACATCAGTGTGCCCGACTATAGAGTCACCAATGACTAAAGTGTTTGGTATGTTGTTTTGCCTTAGGGGCTGTTTTTGGGTGGCACACTGGTGTTGTGAGTTATGTGTCGTTTTGGTAGTAATTAGTGTTTGTTTGCGTATCAGCTTCGGAGGTCATCGTTTCTTGGATAGGTTAATGTTAAGGGCCTCCGCATACGTGGGTTTTGTGTTACTATGTGTGGGTGTTGATGGTGTGGGTTCTGTAGGGCTATGTGTTGCTTGAGGTGTAGTGCAGATATTACCTTCTCCTCTTGACTGTCTAGCACAGTCTTGGCTGGAGAGAGCTTTGCTTCCAGTTTAGCTATGTAATTGCATCTCTTGCAAGTTGTAGTATTTGGTGGTAGGAGGAGAGGGTTGTCTGTGTACATGAGGCAATTGCTACATTTCTCCAGTATGCCCAGATTCACTAGGTGGACAGGAGATATCACCAGAAGCTGACCCTTGGACATGCCTGTTTTGGTGCTTTTTTAGAGCTGTTTTTCCTTACTTTGGCAAGGTACTTGCAGGTTAGTTCATTAGTGCTTATGACTGAATTGTAGTGCTTGTATTAGTTTATGGCTTCTTTAGTGCTTTCTAGCTGTACTAGAGCAAGTGCTAGTCACAGGGATTCAGATTTTAGTGCTACTACTGAAAAAACAGCAAGTTCTAAAGGAATGAAAGTGAGGCCAGGTCTGTGAGCAAGACCCATCTGCATTGAGAAAGCAGCAGAAATAAAACTGAAGAAAGTGAAAAGGATATTGTGACATAGCAAAAGAGAGAATATTCTTCCTGAGCAAGAAGACCAAAAAAGATCTTGTCTTTGCAAACTGTTTTTGAGAAGGGTGGAAAATCAATGTACTGTCTGACCATCAAAGGCATTTCAAGTAGTTCTTTTAGTTAACAATTAATATGGCCACAGTGTGGTGTTGTGTTTACATAAACAGCAGAGACTGCAAAAGCCTTAGATGTTATCTCACAATGTACAGATGCCTCTGAACTATGTATGTTGGTAGATGTGAAGAGGAATGGCCTGATGATTCCAGCTCAGTTCACTTAAAGGAAGAAATCAATTATATGAGCAGTTTATATGTTATACAGAACCATTTTTTATCAAAAAAAAAAAAAAAAATTAAGAAAAAGTCAATAACTGACTGTCCACCAAGCTGTAAGCATTTTAGAATGGATAAATATACGATTGTTTAACCCATTATTAACTTTCAGTTTGGCTGTCACTTTAAAATAGTATCTGCAATAACCCCATGATCTTGTTTTAATGTTAAAGCATTATAATATATAAGATAAACTATTATTAAATGTTAAAGATGCCCCATTGCTATCTTTATCTGCAGAGCCTGACTGTATGAAGCAATTTCAGAACAGAACAAAGCACATACCTGAAAGGTAAAAACATATGCAGTTATTTGTGACACCCAGTATATGAGAAGATTTGCAATTTCTGTAATCAGTGTTCCAAAAAACTAGTTAATTTAAGATATAGATAAATATATATGTGTGCCACCATAATGTGATTTCATCAGGTACAGAAAATCTCCGTAAACTGGGAGCACACTTTAGATATAATAGGTGGGAAGCATTTTATGTTACGCTAAATATCTCTGCTCTTATAGGGATTTTATGTTGTTTCCAAAAGCAGTGATCTTCTCAGAATGTCTGTGATACATCAAACATTAAAACTACAAAATACCCACCAATAGAATGGAGACCACAAAAATTAGTGAATAAAAACAGCTTTATTGTCACTTTCGTCTTAAAGAGACTTCATCAGAATAAAATCCAACAACCAAACCATCATTTTATGTCTACTAAAATACAATAATTCCATCAACCAATTAATCAATTAGAAATTAAAAATTAATTAAACCTAAGAACAGTTCAAGTGAAAAACCTTCCTTGAAAAACACTTATTTTTCTTTCAAAACATCTGTAGGCTAAAGCCCAAATACCCTGTCCAGTTACAATAATAATAATAATAATAATAAAAATATTAATAACACGTCAATCTTCTGTTCTTTAAAAAACACAATGTTAATGGAATCATTCATTCCTGGAGGTTTGTCTGCACCTAACCTTAACAGCCAAATGGCTTCCCTTTGTTCTATTCTTTCTTTATGGCAACCTCCTCTAATATTCCTAGGCACTTGTCCCAGAATAGAAAACAAAAATTTAACTGGGACATTGAAATGTGTGTTTAAATAGTGCATTATTATGATTATTTTTGTTTTAATAGAATAAAAGAGTTTTTTTAATTCTTTTGTTTAACCCCCTAGTTGACATTCCTACATAAAATCCCCTACAAAAATTTAAACCTGTGTCTCTTAGTAGTCACTACAATGAGGAAAGAGAAAACCGAAAACATGCAACAGAGCTATAAATTGCACAGCAATAAAGCACATGCAAACACAAAGTCAAATATGTCCTCTCAAGTCTACACAATCATAGTATTAATGTAATACTATTTGATAGGCTTCCAGGATGTGTGTAAATTAACCAATAGAATGCCACAGCATAGTAAGCTCTGCATGATCTAAAAACAGATGTGGGAGAAGTATGAAAAGGTAATTTAAATACAATTTGGTACATGTGTATATGCATGAAGATTCCATCACCAAACATTTTATGAATTACTACACACTTACAAGATGGAAGTACATGACATTTATTCTATTAGGCCATGCAAAGGAATGGTCACCTGCAGACTTTTGAGTGCCAGGCAGTGCCTCCATATCGCATGCAGACTTGTGCACCATGCATAGACAATGAATGCACTAACAGTGTTATTGTTCCCTTCTGGACAATAGAGAAGGGTGTTCACCAGTGTTAATTCATCTCTGTTAACACATCATTGCCAATCACAAAACAAATTTAAGTTGTAAGCCGTGTTTTTGTCATAAAAGTAAATGTAAGTGTAAATTGTATACATATATATATATATATATATATATATATATATATATATAAGTTACAGTCAACTGACTGAAAGTTCCAGTTGCAGTACAGTGGGGACAGGGAGTTTACCCTTTCCACATTGTATGTATTTTACCCCCTGCAAAAAAAAACAAGTTTAAATTTTCTTTTTTGCTTTGCAATTGGCTGGTGATTGACCAGTTGTGTCCAATCACTTCCTTCTGATGATGTGAGGTTTTGATGTATGGTCACATACTTATATATCTACATACACACACACACACACATATATATATATATATATATATATATATATATATACATATATATATATATATATATATATATATATATATATATATATATATATACATATACATATATAGTACATAATTTCTAAGTCTGTTCTTTCTTCACTCATCATTATTGCAATGTATTGTATGTGTTATATTTAGATTTTTATAAAAATGTTGCTTTTAAATATTTACTATCTCTTGTATGAGCCCAGGTCATGACTGGAAAGGGTCTGCTGACCAGCAGACTTGCCCAGCAAACAAACAGAAATAAATTAATAAATAAATCAAATAAATAAATAAGAAAATAGCAGTGTATTTGACATCCAGGGTTAAAATGCAGGTAGACAACTTTTTTTGGATTTTTTCCTGCTGGTACTCAATTTCATGTGTGAAAATGTGCCACTACCTGAACACCAGTCTAGAACAGATTTCTGGGCATGTATTGGACAGCAGTTGATGGCAACCAGTGGAATTTCACATAGCAGTAAACAATATTGTATTACTGCAGTGAAGGGAACTGTGAAGATTTAAGGAACTCATGGAGCATGAAAAACAAAATTCAAGGCAAGATAAATGGTCAACATCATTGAAAACCAATGACCGAAACACAAAAGGAATGTTGACCCATATGTCTTTCAGTGAAATAGAGTGTTTTCATCTCACTTTTACAAGAGGCTTCTTCAGAATACAAACACATAGTACTATACAATCCCTTAAACAACCACATAAATCAGGTGTTTTAAGTCATGTGACTGAGAAATCAAGTGACTAAACATTTAAAGATACATACTGAATGAAAAATATATATAAACACATAAAATAGGCACTAATCAAAAAAATATTTTTATAGTTTGGCAACCGTCATTTTTAAAATACAATTAATAGATGTGTCATCATTTAAACCTGTGTGTCCCAGAATTAATTCTCACTTGCCACAACTCCCTATATTCAGTCATGCTTTCCCAGTTCCCATCACATACTTAATATGAAACCTGTTCCATAATGAAAATTATGAGCATTTTGAAACTGGTACATTGTTGTAGATGTTTACTAAAGACATTAGTAGAATATTTAGTTTTAATAGATTCTTTGTCTGAGTGGATATTCTGTTTTTCCCACATAAAAACTATCACGAGAAATACAAGAGGTGATATAAACCACCTGTTTTGCTCCACAATTATAATGACCCACACAAGCAATAATCCATTTATATTCTGGTATGGATATATTAGTTGTGTCACTGATAAATCTACACTGGCTGCAACAGCCACACTTAGTCACTGTACCTGACACTACCAAACTAAGAGGCAGACTTATTATTTTTTATAGACAAATAAAGGCTCATCACCCAAAACCTGTTTGAGGGGACCATTCATGATATCTAATTCCCAGTTATGATGTATTATGTTTTTCACTTGCCAGTCATTCTTGTTAGAAGGAAAAATTATAGGAATTTTAAAAACTGGCACTCTCATGCTGCACATTTGTTTTTTTGACTGAATCTGTTTTTTTCAAAATAGGTGGAAAATCACTGCCCCTCTTACTAGATATTTAATTTACCAAATTGTGGATTAGTTCTTTGGGATATTCTCTTTCCAAAAACATTGAAGACAGAACATTCATTTATTTCAGGAATATCTCATCATCAGAAATTATTCTAGAAAACCTAATAAGTTGACCTTTGACCAACCCTTTCTTCTGCCATATAGGGTTTTGGCCGATGAAATAAAAAATTATAAAATATAAAAACTTAGAATAGTTAGGTTTCCTATATACATTATATTCAAATTGCCCCATAGTTACATTTTTAGAAATATTGGCATCTAAAATAATCATGATTGATTTATCATGTTGAAAGATAATTTCTAAAAAGTCAGTTGTAACATTCACATAAGTAAGCTCTGTCTCTGCTATGTAACTCTCAGACATGTCTGACAATTACTGTAATTGCATTTTTACTGAATTACTTAAATATAAACTGATTTTTCATACTGAGACTTATATTTTCTGTTTGTGAGTGCTCTATCTGTGCTTTTTAGTGCATTTTTTGTGAGGTTTATGTGTTCTAGTCAGGTAACATGTAACTGATTTGTTTACAGTTAAAAGCATTCTCTAGAGTCTCCTTGCTCCTTTATCTGTTTAAAACTTTCATTTAGAGGCTATGGATAGTAGCTGCAATAGTTTGCACCACTCCCTCTTGCTGTCTTGTTGTTATACTTGGTGGCTTTGCAGTTGGCAGCCCCTACTGTAAATTTGATCTGAGACACTCCTCCCAGTCTAGTGTCATTAGCTCATTCTACCTAATACAGAGATAGAGAGAACATTTGAGAAGGCCAACCCACTTAGGTCCGTAACCTTGAATTATCTTTGTTCCTGCTTACTCCCTTTCAACTTTACTACAAAAAAAAAAAAAAAAAAACTTTGCTAGAATCTCCTTGTGCTCTGACTGAGTGTGCTTCTTGCTAATATGTATATTTTTGGCACCTTTTAACTGTTCAGAGTTGAATAAAATGATAATTGAATTCAGTTCAGAATACAGTTTGAATAATTTGCATTTATTTAAACTGTATTTTCTCTAATATTGCTACACCCTCAAGTGTGCTAGCTTGCACTGCACTTGAATTGTTTTAGTGCTGTTTTAGCTGCTTTTCTGTAAAACAAAATTCTAAACTTGTTTCCTGCCTTTCCTGTAACTAGTCTAGTCCAGATACAGATTTGCTGTATCCGGGACTGTATGCAAGCTTCTGAGCTCTGCAAGCCTTTCTGTGTAGCAGGGAAGCCTTATAGCTAATCAGTGGAAGTGGTAAGCAATAGATAGCCTATCCACCACAAGAGGAACAGTTTCTGACCCAGAAATTGTAGTTTATTGGCTGTTTAGGCAGTTTTTTCCATTTCTTTCAAATTTCTGGTTTAAAAGTCAGCATTAGTGTTTTTTTCTTGCTTTTTCTGTAACTAGTCTAGTTCAGATATAGATTTGCTGTATCCAGGACTGTTTGTAAGCTTCTGAGCCCCTCAAGCCTTTCTGTGTTGGAGGGAAGCCTTCTATCTTATCAGTGGGAGTTGGTAAGCACTAGGTAGTCTATCTACCACAAGAGGAGTGGTTTCTGGCCCAGTAATTGTAGTTTATTGGCCGTTTGGGCATTTGTTTCTATGTCTTTCAACTTTCTGTTTTAAAAACCTGCATTTGCACTTGTTTTCCTCCTTTCCCGTAACTAGTCTAGTCCAGATACAGACTTGCTGTATCCAGGACTGTTTGGAAGCTTCTAAGCAATGCCAAAGTCTGCTCTTCACTTTTTCCCTTAGATCTGCTAGTTCTCTCCTCTCCTTCACATTTACTAGCTTATTAGTTTAGCACTTTACTAGATTTCTTGTAGCAATTATTGTAGCACACAAAAGTGCTACCAGCAGTAAATGTTCCACAAGGAAACAGCTCCAGTACTTATTATTAATGTCAACCCCTCCAGGCATGTCTAAAGGTCAGTTCCCTGTGCTTTTTCCTATTAACCTGGTGAACTTGGGCATTCTGAGGCAATGTAGCAACTGCCTCATGTTCACTGACAACCCTCTCTTTTTACCTCCCAACACTCAGACTTGTGAGAGATACACTTATATATCTAAATTGGAAGCCACGCCTTCTCTAGTCAAGACCGGAATAGCTGGTCAAGAGGAGAAGATCTCAACAGTTGCACCACACCACATGGAACACATAGCCCTCCAGAACACACACCAGCACTGCCTTTACATAAAAACACAAGCCACATATCCACCTTCATGTAGGCTCTTACTACAAATCTACCCAAACAGCAGAGACATCCAAGGCAGAAATGCACTTGACCACACAACACAACACTAATCATGAGACACATAACTCTCCTAAACAGTGAGCCACTCAACCAAAGCCCCTAAGACATAACAGCATGCCCAACACACAAGTCATAGGTGACTCAATAGTGAGGCACACTGATGTCCCACTCACTAGGTTGAATAAGGAGAAAGTAACAGTCAGCTGTCTGTCAGGTTCCAGGATCTGCCACATAACGCACGCACTCAAGTCCCTCAACAACAGGTACAAATATGACTCTGTCATTGTACATGTGGGTGTAAATGACCTGAGACATACCTCCCTGGACTACATGAAAAGAGACATGGAGGAGCTCTCAGATCATGTAGCCCAGGTGGGTATGACCCTAGCCCTGAGCAGTATCCCACCATCACCCAGAATGATACCACAAGACAAGCAGAAAATGATTGATTTCAGCAATTGGCTAAGTTTCTGGTGTCATTCTAAGGGAATCCAGTATCTGTCTGCCTGGGATGACATGATTGACAGACCTCGATGCTTTTCCAGAGATGGCCTGCATCTGTCACCCCTGGTCTTCAGGATACTGGCCAAGGCTCTTGCCAACCCTATAGTGCCTTTTAAGGTGGTATTCCAAACACCAAATTACCACCATAACAGCTACAAACAAATGCAATCTGAGGGTCATGCTGCTCAATGCTAGAAGTCTAAATCTCAAAATGCACTCACTCAAAGCACTCCTTAAAATGGAGAACATTGACATTTGTGCTGTAACAGAGACCTGGTTAAAGGCAGCAGAAAGCACCCCTGCAATACCAGGCTGTAACTCATTCCACACATTTTGGCCCAAGAACTTAGACCGAGGCTTCAAACGCGGTGGTGTTTCCATATTCATAAAGGATGCTCACACCTCCAGGCTGGTAGCCCAACATAACGCATCAGAGATACTTCAGGTGCAGCTAACACTGGGTAAAACAGCGATTCAGACCTTAGCCTGCTATAAGTCCCCAGCCATGTCCCAAGACTCACACTCCACGTTCCTAAGCACCATGGAGAATATTAGGGTCCAACCTAACACTCTCACTCTGGGTGACTTCAACTACCACTCCATTAACTTGGAAACCTACTCATGTACCAATACACTTGCCCAAAGTTTCCTGGAATTCATTAATTGCTATGCCCTGGACCAGCTCATTCTTACCTCCACTAGAGGTCACAACATCCTTGACCTGGTCACTACTAACATGGGCGACTGTTGCTCTACACCAGTAGTCAACTCCTCCCTGGTTAGATCCGACCACAAACTAATCACCTTGGAAATCCACATCCCTTCCACACACACACACCCGCAAAGGAAACCACCATGAAAAACTTCTCCAAAGCTAACTTTGGGCTCCTAAAAACAGAGGTGGCTAACTTCATGGCACCCATTCAAATGGAGAATAGTTGCATGACTGCCAGATCATACACAAATGCACTGTATGGACATGTACACAAATGCATGGATCTCACCATACCCAATAGAACCAAGATGATCTCCTCCAAAAAAAGAAAGCCAATCTGGTGGCCCCCTGCCATAAACAAACTCTACAACAGTAGGAGGAAACTGATGTGGAATAAAGTGAAGTACAATGAATGGAAAATCTCCCTTATCAGTGTCAACAAAAACTTGAGATCTCTCATCAAATCCTCTAAAGCTAGCTATAAAAACAGAATTGCAACAGATAGTAAAGATAACCACAAGGCCTTCTATAGTTATATAAAGAATCTCCATGGCAATACCTAGATTTGCTCTGAGCTACTGCACAATGGTACCTCCTATACTGAGCCAACAGATATTGCCAATATACTGGCCGACAGATTCAGTGCCAACTTCACCCCTCCCCCCACAAAGGACAAATCACAATACCAGTAGATTGCCAGGCACCCAGTATTACTGCTACACAGGTTAAAACAGCACTGTCCAAGGCTGAGAATGCAGCGTCTTTGGGACCTGGCAATTTCCCTGGCTGTGTTCTACATAAACTACAGAGTGAACTGGCACCTCACCTGTGTGCCCTGTTCAATCACAGCCTCACCTCAGGCTTTGTCCCTACTGAATGGCACACTGCTACAGTCATCCCTCTTCACAAAGGAGGAGTAACTACAGACCCTGGTAACTATCATCCCATTAGCCTGATGAATCTGATATGTAAAGCTATGGGACACATCATCATGGACCTAATAAACAAGGATATAGGGAATCTCCAAACTCTGGATCCCACACAGCTTGGTTTTGTAAAGGGTAGATCATGCCTGCTCAACTTGGTCGACTTCTATGAGTGAGTCAACAGACCTGTGGATGAAGGCAAGGTGGTTCAAACAGCCTACCTTGATCTGGCCAAGGCCTTTGATACCATTCACTACTCAGAATCATAGAAAAACTCACTAAGTTAGGCATCAGCCCCTATATCACTCTGTGGGTTGCAAACTGGCTCACAGATAGAGCCCACAGTGTGAAAGTAGCTGACTCCAAGTCAGACTGCTGACTAGTCACAAGTGGAGACCCACAGGGTTTGGTCTTAGGTCCTCTCCTGTTTGGTATCTACTTCTATGAAGTCCAGGCCAACACAAAATGACTCTGGCAGACAGTGTTTGCAGGCAATTGCAAGTTGGGAGCTAACTCCCCAAGTGATGTTGACATCCTACAAAAAGGCATCACTGAGACCAATGACAGGTATCAGAACCATGGCTTAAAGCTCAATGCCAAAAAAATGTGTCATCATCCCCTTTGGAAAAACCCGGTTCCCAAGAATTACCACATCAATGGTAGTCCACTGAACACAGAAGGTGTTATAAGAGATCTGGGAACACAGGTTGACAGCAACCTCTCTTTTGATCACCACATTGCCACTGTGGTCAGAAAGTCCTCCTATGTGGCACATCTCATTACCAAGGACTTTGCATCCAGAATGAAAGAGGTCATTGTCTCCCTCTACTCTTCCCTCATTAGGCCAGTCATCGAATGCAATGCCCCATTATGCATGTACCACACTAGACACCTGCAACAATTGGAGAGGCCGCACAAGTACCTCACAAAGGGGATTCTAGGCCTTAAACAATTGTCCTATATGAACACAGTCAAAAAACTCCAACTATTCTCTGTCTCATATCACCTAGTTAGAGGTGATCTCTGCTTGACTTACAAAGCCTTGTCTGACCAAGCTCTGTTAGAAATGCTACATCGAAAGAAATCACAATCCCTCCGCACCACACACTCAAGAGACCTCAACCTCATTACCACAATCAACAGAACATGCTGGAGGAACAGGTTCATAACCCTGAGACTGCCCATGCTATGGAATAGATTTCCCATACATGTCAGGCAGAGCACCTCTCTGACCCTCTTCAAGAGAAATCTTGATGAGTGGATGGGAAATAGAAAATTCACTCCGGGGATAACTCCAGTTGCTCTACTCAAAAGAGGCACTGGGAACTAAGGTCAGGTGGCATGATGCCAGGGTAATCCTATGGGCTGGCTTGTAAAGGCCCCAGGGCCATTAGCCTAGTACACACCTATGAACCTATGAACAGCCTATGCAATGCTGGCATTATAGAGTGTGGTATACTAGTGGTTTTATTGCACTGTGCAGCAGAACTACACATGGATCTTTGTTATGTCCCCTACTTATTTCCAGGCTTCGCCGTTTCACTTTTTCCACTACTTTGCTTGACCCTCTCTAAAGGTTGCACATGTGGTGTGTTTATGTCCACTGTAAATGCCTGCACAGTGTGCTGATACTATAGTCATTGCCGTTTCTTCTCTACTGGTTAGGAATATAGTGGCACTTGCCATACTAAGACACTGAGAACATACTGCATTCTGTTAAGATGCACCTCTGCAAGCTTGTGTTTTTTTTTTCTTCAGATCTGCACTTATGATTGCTGCCATTATTATGACAAGCTCCCTTAGAATTATGTTACTTGTCTACAATATTTGAACTCAGGCACACTAAGGTTACAATAGTAGTTTACCATGGGGAGTGTATTTTTAAGGAAGAAATGTTATAGTCCCCTTGTTATCTATTTTATTGTATACTAAATTCATATAACAAAAGTGCAGGACTAGACACTTATATTATTTGACATTATACCTAGCGCACGGGTCTATATTACGCGATTGAAGAGACTTTTCTTCGAACGTGTAATATTCAAACCCAAAACATAGAAAGCACTAAACTGCAAATAGCCATGTCCTAAGGAAATAATTCATGAGGCCGCAAACAAACAATATACCAACTCAGAGATTGCTCAACATTGGGGAAAAGGGCAAACTGCGAGAAAGGCCAACTGAATTTTTTCCCTAGGAAAAATTTGCGGACGTGGCAGTTCACGGTTTAGTGTTTTCAATGTTTTGGGTTTGAATATTATGCCTTTGAAGAATAGTCTCTTTGATCGCGTAATAGAGAACCAACTAATCAATAGCCAGAAACACAACTTTATAATTTCTTAGATAAGCAGTAAAAAGCACTGGTCATAATAAAGACGCAAACTATGTGTGTACCACTTTTCCAATCAATGTCATTTAATGTGATCTGTTTAAATGCTCTTGGATTAAAGCCCTTGCTGTAATTTACATGGCTTTATACATGGAAAATAGAAAAGTATATATCACTTCTTAATGCTATGCATAACTTAGATCAGAAAGCTCATTTCTTCCTCTAACTTAATAAACCATGGTTTAAACAATCAATACCAGCTTGAATCCTGCTTTCTTATTTTGAAATAATGCAAAGTGCTCTTTTATATGGATCAAACTTAATAAGTTTTGACTACAGTCTATTTTAATAATTTATTTGCCTATATCAGGAATAATCATTCCTGTACAACTAGTTTTACTTTTTTTTTTCAGTTTTGTTCTTCCTTAAGGAATTTGTGGACTACCCTTAGATCTGGAAGACAACATTTCCTCTCTACTAAGTGGCATTATCAGATATTGGCATACACTTGTAGCATGTGGCAGGAAATAGAGTACATATAGGCTAATAGGCAATGTACTGAGACTGTGGAGTGCATTATGTTTTGTACCATTTTCAGTTTTGCAAACTGGGCTCTGCCACCTGAGGAACCCCAGTGCCTCTGGGTTGCTATCTGTGCAGATGTGCAGCAAGCTGCGCAGGCTCTTATGTAACTTTTAGTCTAGATTCTTCTGTGTATCATCACACACCAACAGTGCATGTGCATCCTGTAGCACTGCAAAAGCACACTACCTGGTCAAAAATACCTGTTTAATGATTTGTACAGACACATGGATTCACTACCATAGAGCATGCATGTATTTATGAACTGCATGTGACATTGTGTTAACATAGTTCTTCACTTAAACATTCAGTGTGGACGATGGTGTGCTAAGTTTATGAATAGCAGGACAAGTCTTATTTTAAAAGAAATCTATAGCACTGATAGTGGTTTACTAAAAAGAAAAATTACATAATTGTTCTTGTCTCTTACTAAAAGGGTAATTAAATGCAAAAATGAAAACAATTAAATATGAACTCACACGGTAGTGAGACTTATTTCCTTCCACAAACCCATGGTGGTCCTGTGCCCCCATACTTACTCCAAGAATACTATTTCAACACGCACTAAACTACACTAACCTGAGTTTTGACATAA
Organism: Protopterus annectens; assembly: GCF_019279795.1. Lineage (NCBI taxonomy): Eukaryota > Metazoa > Chordata > Ceratodontiformes > Protopteridae > Protopterus > Protopterus annectens. Next base: position 246,818,672 of record NC_056732.1, on the reverse strand, counting down.
TTAAAAGGTTAACTGTTTCAGTGCTTTATGCAGCAGATTGTTGATTTTGCCTAGATTATGGTTACACACACACACACACACACACACACACACACACACACACACACACACACACACACACACACACACACATTCATTCCACTACTTTTGTCAAATGGTGCTTTGGTTGATGTCTCATTATTTGATGCAATTTGGTCAAATAAACAGATGGTCAACACCTATTGACAAAAGTAACTAACTGGCCAATTCCCAGGGTTGGCATATTTGCCCTTTCCCTGAGAATTATTGTGCAATTTTTTAGTGCATCTATATCTATATCTATATCTATATTTATATCTATATCTATACATATATATGTATATATATATATATATATATATATATATATATATATATATATATATATATATATATATATATATATATATATATATATATATATATATATATTTTATATCTTGTATAAGTAGATCCATTCTGTCCATTCTGTGGAAGTCTGTGGTAATAGCTCCTGGTCATTTCCAAAAGACGGGAGAACCACTGCTGCCTGGTCCAGAAATAGAATCACCACAAAGATCTTGGGGGAGTCCTTCTGAATCTTCAGAAGTACCCTGGATGTCAGTGGAAGGGGTAGAAAAGCATAAAAGAACATTCCTAGCAAAGAAAAAGAAAAACAGCATCTATCTTGCAGGCCTTCTAGCATGGGGTCCTGCATCAGAATCTTGCCACCTGATTATTTAGAGAGGAAGTAAAAGGGTCTACTAGAGGAACTCTCCAAAGATGGATCAAATCTTGGATGTCCCCTGATCTAGTCTGCATATGTGAGGGTCTATCCTGTCCTATTCAGATTGTCTGCCACATAATATTGCTCTGACAGAATTAAAGATCTCTGTAAAGTGGGATTGTGCTGTGAAGCTATATCCCAAGCTAGCAGGGCTAGTCTGCAAAGGAGGCACAGTCTGGTTCACCCATGCTTGAAGATCTACCACTTAACTGTGGTATTGTATAGAATGACTTGAAGAAATCCCATGGACCAAAAATGATTCATAGAGTGTTGAGTGCCTTGATCAGGGAAAGCATCACTTTCATATTTATATGCTTGCATCTGTCTTAGGTGTCCCACACACCTGGCAGTATTACTCTTCCTGAAACTGCTACCCACATAATGTCTGAGATGTCTGTGATAACTAAATGCTTTGGAAAAGGGAGGGATAAATGTTGGCCTGAATTTAGGGATATTTGCTGTCTCTACCAAGTAATGTTTCTATTAAACACTAGTACTGGGATTTGGAAAGACAAGGTATGTTGATACTGGGACCAAAGACAAGTCAGATACAATTGAATCTTTCTTGTATAGAGTCTTGCCAGGGTTATCATGAGAAGCTTAGATGCCATGAGACCCAAATTTGTGAGGTATTTACTTGCAGTGACCAAAGTCTGAGTGGAAAATCTTACAAATAGATCTAGGTGTAGACATAGATCTATTTTTTGGAAGAAAAGTTCTTTAAAATGAGGTGTCCAGCTGATACCCCAGCAACACAATCCTGTGCAGAGTCATAAATGATTGTTGAATGTTCTCTGGGAGTCCCAGCTTGTTTAAAAAAAAATATCAATCAATGGAGAGATCTCTACCACTTTGAAAAAGACTCTGCAAGGATAAGCAAGTTATCTAAATATATAAAAAAGAAAATGTATACCCTGTAACCTGCAACAAGCTATAACTCAAGCTAACTACTTAGTGAATACTCCAGGTGCAGTGGATAGTCCAAAGGGTAAAGCAGAGAACTGATGAAATGATCCAAACAAACAAACCTTAAGAAAGCCCTGACATCTGGATGAAAAGGAATGAGATGTTAACTGTCTTTTAAATGTTTAGATACTAGGAAATTTAAATTAGGAAGAAGAGGAAATAAAAAATTGTGAAGTAACACCATTTTGAATTATGTACTATAAGAAACAGGTCTACGAAGAAAGATCCAAAACTGGTCTCCAAGCATATTCTTTCTTTGCAACTAAAATATCCTTGAATAAAAGCCTTTCCCAACTTGTGAAGGAGGAAGTGATTCTATCACTTCCTAGAGCAGTGTGTAATGAAGAATAGGTTAAAATAAAAGAGTCTGGTCTAGTGGATTAGTAATAACTTCCTGGCAAGGAGGAATACCCTCTCACTGTCATCTCTAACCTTGGTAAATAATCTTCAAACCCTATTTGTCTAAAACTATACGTTGCCAAACAGAAAAATGGAGATATAGACTATTTGGAGGAGAAAAGGGACTGCTAGGGTAGGACAGGTGAGTAAATCAATACTTACATTGACTTGTCTGACTGTCCTTGGCTTTGGAGGTTCATGAATTCTTTTTGAACACCCTTGCCATTATGTCAGAATTGAATGAGGGGTTAAATAATCCCTTAGAAAATTTGAAAAAGGAGGGCAGAACATCTTAGGGATTTGGTGATTAACTTGCCCCTTTCAACACACTTTTTGATCACCTCTGCAGCAAAGGAACCAAAAGTGAAAATCCAAAAAAGAAAATACCATCTCATTATTCACATCCTCTTGGGAAGCTCTGAAATTGCAGCCAGGCAAACCTCCACAAAGTAATACCTTAGTCTTTAACCCTGGAAGAATTATCAACTGACTCATACACACTGCAAACAGAGAGCAGTGACTAGTACAACAGAAGAAACTAAACAAATTAAAGCAGATGTTTCATCACAAGAAAAGAAAAACTGCAGACCAAGCATTCCTCACACTTTCACAATTAATCAGAATATACATCATCACGTGAGCCTGACAATTCAAAATTCTGAACATCAAAGTTGCAGAAGCATACACTATTTTCCCATAACCATCAAAATGTCCCCATTTTATCGGAAATAGTAGGATAGGGATTAGTTAACTGATTATCAGCAGTAGGAATAACCAAAGCTATAGTTACTGGGACAGGTTTTGGAAGAGTATATAAAAACTCAAAAGACTGAGTAACTTTATACATTCATATCTGCCACCGGCTAATAGGGAAAATACAGACAGAGACACAAACATCCTCCAAAGCTGACAGAACTGAAGGAATTGGTGAAGGTTCAGGAAACTCCTTCTGTAACAGTTCATGCAATTTTCAAAGGAACTGAGAAACCTCAGTGTACTCCCATTGAAACACTGGCACATTCTGAAAGTTGTCTCAATGAGAGAAGAACCCCCACAGAGAGCATCGCAAATTGATCTTTCCTCTGAGTCTCAATGAGAAAACTGGAGGAAAAACCTGTATCTGTCCCTTATCTTCCTGCCCAGATTCAAAATCTTGAATGTCTTCAGGAAATGAAGCATCTTCCTTTCTTTTACATGAAAACGATAAATAAGAAGGATGACAGGCCTGAATAATATCATGGGCCAGATCCAGTAAACTATTCCTGTCTAAAGAAAATTTGAAGAAGAGTGGCTACATGTTTAGCTTTTTTAATTATTTTTGACAGAACAAATAGGGCCATCAGTATTATAAATGACAGCAATAGCTTTCACAGAGGTGGGCACAACAGTTTATCTTCATGTGTGCATTTTGCACATGGGTGAACAGCAAATGTTCGAAAGGATGTTTGCAAAGTTTGCAAACGTCGAACACAAAAAGGTTTGAATGTGCAATAAGAGAATGCACAATGACATTCGCTCATTGCAGATTCGTCATTTTGGGGCGGATTACACTATAGTGGGGATCGGAAAATGGTCCTTTTCCCCACTGTAGTGTGATCTCGGAGTTAGAATATTAAAGTGGGGGGTACAGCCCCCCTCATGGGGGGTGCAGAGGGGTTTGCCCCTGTGCTTTACACTTCATTACATTTTTTTCGACATTTATGTTAGAAAATCAGCGAATCTGCATTTCAAGTTGCTGATTTTCGAACACTGGAAACTGTCACAGTTTTGTTTTTCGAAGTTATGATTTGCTCATATGAGCAATCGCACGAGTGTGTTTTGCCTTTGTAAAAGTAAACCGAGCACAACATTCTGACAAAGCAGGGATGCCTTCTCTGTTCCCACTTCCAGGACCAACAAGAGTGGTATCTCCTTTGCCTGCTGAGGAGATGACAAACAGTCAGAGAGGATGTGGCTAATTCCATTGTCATAGTCACTTTATATGCTACCCCAGAGATTCAGGATAAAATATGAGTGGTCTGAGGTACCACAAATGGCCACAGCAGAATCACCCACCTGCAGATGAGGCAAATTGTTAGCCTACTGTTGTGGCAAAGACTGTTTGCTTAAGTTTTTTCTTTTCATGGCTTGAAGAAGTACATCTTAGGACTGACTGTTTGTTTTGTGGTCAAGGTGAAAGAGGTGCCTCTTTCCCATGGAAAAAGCCGGTAAAATTTTAAAGTCTTTAAAAGTCACTTTTTTCTCATAAAATACAACAAAATCACCTTGAAACACTTTCCAGCACCAAAAAGTAAATTAAACACAAGTTCTCCTCAGAATAAAATATTTAAAATAATTTAAACAACTTTAAACTGACAGGAAAAAGGAGCACTCTCATTTAAAAGTATAATACATTCTCAGGATTGTCTGCTAGAACACAAACTTCTAGCTTTAACATAACTTTCCTGAAGAGGAAGGCATTAATAATCAACAACAATAATTGAATGAAAGTTTATTTCCCCCAAAGGGAACTTATCTGCCCAGCAAAGAAACAGCACAAGCCGACGCTGATCCTAAAAAACCTCAGAGGACCATACTCTTTGGTGCCAGTAAAGCTCTAAAGGGCTTCATGCCCAAACTTTTCTTTTAGTGAGCTCAGCTCAAGCTGCATGACAGTTTGGATGCAAGGAAGGTGCAATGAAACTAGAAGCTCATCTGCTGTTATATCCTTGGCACAATGTAACCCGTATAGCTAAGGTTACTGCAACCACAATCACTATGATGAACATCACATACATTTACAAATGACATTATTAAACTTAGTGTTCCCCTTTAAGGACTTCAAAACATGCAGTACTGTAGTTTAAGGATTTGGGCATTCCTAACCTTTTCTTAATTCAGGAATACATTTGATGTGGCTAATATAAAAGTGTCTGCTTTCTTAGCATACCTCTCAAATGTCCAGATTTCTACAGATATGCAGCTTTTTGCCTCATATTTTTGATTTGTTCCTCATACAATTTGTAATTTCCTGGCAAATCACTGATGATTGAAGCCACAAAATAATAACACACAGACAATACTATAATAATATACATTTGAGTTTCAGACTTTATAGGGCCGGATTTACGAAGGCTTGCACGGAGTCTTAGAGTAGAGTAAGACCCCATGCAGCCATCATGTCCGATGAGCGATCCAGGAACAGCCTGCAGGGACGTGCAAGAGAGCTCCTAAAACGGCTCATACACGGACAGGGCCGGGTCATGCAAATTACCTCAATTGCATCTGAAAGGCATGCAAATGAGGTAGATCTGCAATTCAGGAAACCCGAACCTGTCCGAGTAAGAGCAGTGTTATTTGCAGAAATGTACTCAGTTGACAACTGGGTACCATTCTGCAAATAGCAAAATGGAGCCGTGACAGCTCCAAATAAAGGTTGCATCCAGTAGATGAAGCATGCCAATGGCCAAATATACGGCCATTGGTAATGTTTCCTGATGCAATATGAAGATAAAAATATTTTTTTTCACTGATTTCTGATGTTTAAGCATAGTGCAGCGCCGTGCAAATGGGCTGCACTCTAAAAACCAGAAAAATAGAAATTTAAACCCACAAACATGGAAATCATATAAATTGATAATTTACAATGCAAGGGAATGGCAGGCTGAAGTCAACATGGCCACTGAGTAGAGGTTGCTAAGGGGGGAAGCACAGTCTAAGAGATGTAACCAAGCATTAGTAGGCAATCCTATGCAAATGAGGATAAGGATAGTGAATCACAGGTTTACATAGCAAATGTGCACAGTCAGTGGAGTGTAGGAGTAGGATAAGGGGAGTACCAGAGTAGAAGATAGGTGACATCACGAGTGGGGTATGTATGAAAGAAGGGAAGCTCATTGGGGCAGAGTGGCATGTGTCAGCTGTCATTTACACATCATTGAAAGAGGTGTGTTAACAGGTAGGCTAGATAAAGTCAAGAAATGGAAGGTGTACGCCATGAATAACACCAAAGTTTCTTGCTGAGAGGGTATGCGTGCGTGTGCGTGCCTGTAAACCCGAGTACGACAGTGTGCGCGCGTGTAAGTGTGGGTGCACGCGTGTAAGCCGGAGTAAGCATGTATAAGGCAGTTTAAAGTGTTGTAAGTGCGTTTGTGCTGGTGTGCACGCATTGTAACCCGAATATGCAAGTTGTAGTCTGTGTAAGCATGTGTGCGTGTGTGTGAGCTGCTGTGAGCATGTTTGCGCTTGTTTGCACGGCGCTGCCCCCTGAGGAAACAGAAAGGAAATAGGAAGCACAACAAATAGTAGGAAGCTACCAGGAAGTACTAGCAGAGCTAGCAGGTGAAAACAATCAGAATCAGGCAATTACACAGGCAGTACACTAGCCCAGCCCAGCCTAGCACTTAAAACTCTGCAAACAACAGTTCATTATGTTTCTCACAAGAGGCACTGCAGTAAGCTAATAGAAGAGAAAACTGAAAAAGCTTTACTGAGACAAAGAAATGTTAGGGGCTGCCATTGCTGGCATAAGGCGACATATGCAACTTGCTGAGGGTGGTGACAATGGAAATGCTGCTAGACAACCCACAGTGAGGAGACGGAGAAGAGTGTACAGGCCCAGGGTAACCTACCAGGGGCTACATGAGCTGGAGATAGTGGAGCACTATAGAGTGGACAGAGACCTCCTGCAGCAAATTGTTGAGCTGTGCAGGCCATGCCTCACACACAGAACCAACAGAGGGGAACCCATCCCAGTGGACACTAAGGTATGTGTTGGCCTAAGAATATTAGCAACAGGTACCTTCCAGAGACCAACTGGTGATATGATGGGGATATCACAGGCATCAGCATCCAGGGTACTGCACCAGTTCCTGGATGCCATGTCAGCACATGTCAGTGATCATGTATATTTCCCCAATTCCCGTGAGGTATTGGCCAGCAATATGCGTCTCTTCCAGCAAATAGCGGAATACCCTGAGGTAGTGGGTGCAATAGACTGCACGCACATATGCATCAAAGCACCAGCTGGTGAGCAGGGTAGGGTCTACTACAACTGCAAGGGCTTCCCCTCCATCAACTGCCAGGTCATGTGTGATGCCCAGGGCATAATACTGAATGTGTGTGCTGGCTGCCCTGGAAGCTACCATGATTCCCATATCTGGCATCTGACGCAGCTGTACCAGACATTTGCCAATGGGGACATCCCACATGGTCACCTAGTGGGGGATGCTGGCTATGCACTGGAGCCGTGACTAATGACACCCATCAGAAATGCACACACACCTGAACAGGAATGCCATAATGAGGCACACGCACAAACACGAAATGTAATGGAGTGTGTGTTTGGGCTGCTCAAGTCATGGTTCCGGTGCCTGGACACATCAGGTGGAGCCTTGCAGTACTCACCAACTACATGTACCCAAATTGTCATGGTATGTGCTATGCTGCATAATATGATCCTGCAAAAACAGCTGCAGCAGGGCCAGCATAGGCCTGGGCCAAACAGCCCCCACTATTGCCAAGGTCATCACAGGCAGAGCGTGACTCGAAGGAGGAACAACCTGAGCCTACCCCAGTAGGCAGAAGGAGGCATGCCCAGTATGCTTTGGCCTTGGCAAAGAGGCAACGCATAGCACATCCACTGGCTCAGTAGGAACTCTGGAAATGTGGAAATGATACCTCTCTCTGACTCACACATATAGTAAAAGGGATGCCTATGTTGCCACTTCCTGCTGTCAAACATGTACAGGGAGTGTAGTATGTGCATCCGACATAGGCAGCCCTGCAGCACCACCTGAGGCATGATTGCTATGTGTTAAACAGTTTAAGGCAGTGCTAAACAGCATTTACCACCATGTAGTATATGCAAACATAATCGCACACACCAACTAGTACAACTGTGGTCAATGTTGAGTAATATTGGCCAATGTCCAGCAAAGTTGATGAATATACAGCAATGTCAGACAAGCCTGGTCCAAGTAGGGCATAACTGAACAACAGCCAACATGCTCATATTTGCTTAACTGGCCCTTAAGCAGTCTGGTCTGCTCAGTATGAAAATATAAAGCAGTGATGGGCTTCAAACCCAAGATACTGTGCATTATAGGTAAAGTACTGAACCACTAAACCATGACAATATTGCAGTGGTCAGACCGTATGAAGGAATGTTGATAAGTCTATGCAAAGTATCTCATGGAAACCCTGCAGCCGCAGTATAATCCCTGTTGAGTTATGACACAAAGGTGAGTCCTGTAGTAAGAACAGAACATGACCTCCAACACACACAGTATAAATGTTAATATTGGTCATGTTCACACATATCCACAAATGTAGTGTACTTCAGATCGCAACATACTGAAAGGTCACACTGGGCATGCTCACACACTTGAATAAATGAGACATATGTCAGGCAACAAAACATGGAAAGCCTGAACTAGGCATGCTCGCACACGTAGGCCATGTCTGAGTACAGCAGTGGGCCACACATATCTGGCAATTGCATGTGTTAACCCAGGAACCTCTCACTATCCATCAATCCGCCCAGTGCACACAGTTACATGACAACAGACACATATATAATATAGTGGAATCCTGTCATGATCAAACATGTTCTGCAGATACCTAAGTTGTTCATAGAAGCTGGGAAAGCAAAGACGATAAAGACATGCAAACAGTATCAGCAAGAAATATTGTGCATCCCGAACATAAGCATAGCTTTAGAGGTCGATACTAGGCTATCTGCCCTAGGGCATGTACCAGCCTAGCCAGAGTGTGTTTGGCTTTTGCAACCCTGTCAGATTACTACACTGTGCCAGTGAATAGTAGGTCACACAAGATAGCCCATGTACGTTTAGGCTAGTGTGCCTCTGTCTAGCAGGGACACAGAAGATATCTCAGGGGTAAACATACGATCACCCATACAGCCGTCAAGATGTCCCCTGTGGGTGGCTCTGCCTATGTGTAACTGTGATCACAATCCAGAGTGAGTGGAGGCCCTTGGATAAGAATCTTTCCCTCCAGTATGTCCTATTAACATCTGTGCTGAGGTATATGTCCCTGGAGTGTGTAGCTACAAGGGACTTGAATATCCTGAGGTGGAGCATGTCCAGTAATTCTGGGTTGGGTATTACTGTAAACAACAGGCACACAGCATATCCGAGTAGGTGGTAAGTGACTGAGTAGAGCTGGAGTTACTGCATCCGAACTGTGCAGGCCATCCGTGTGAGTCCCCACATCTGCTTGGTGAGGAACCTCTGTGGCCAGTACAGTTGCTGCAGGTGTTGGGTAAGGTACACCCCAAAGGTAGCATTGTAACCAAGCATGGTTGTGATGAGTATAGGGGCACAATGACCTCACTTGATCTAGATGTGAAACCATATGGGATAAGGTGGCTTATATAGAAGGTCTGTCCAACCACTTTGGCAATATGAATGTCAAAGGCGACAGTACAAACAAGTCATGTCCCCAATCACCTAACAACTCCTACCGTATGTAATGGAGTACTACCTATGTGGCAATGTGTGGGCATGTTGTTATTCCCAAAGGGGATGACTATGCAACTAATGGCATGTAGCTGTAGGCCATGGCTCAGGCACCAGTCATCCATCTCTGTGAGACCTTGTTGGAGTATGCATGTGGCAGTTGGAGAGTTGATCATAGCACCCAGTTTGCAGTCAAGTGCGAACAAGGTCAGCCATATTCCCCCTGTGGTAGCCTGTACGTCAGACAAATATATACTGAACAAGAGAGGTCCCAGTACCAAGCCGTGCGGGATGCCACGTGTAACTGGTGTATAGTCAGACATGGCACCTGCAATTCTGACCATGTGTGTGCTATCCCTGATCCAGGTAGCAATCCAACGTGTGAGATATGTGTCCATATCAATGCTGGTGAGCCTATGCATAATGGCCGAGTGGGTAATTGTGTGGAAGGGTTTTGCAAGGTTCAGGTAGGCTGCGTGTACAACTGTCCCTATGTCGATGGACCTGTTAACTGCCTAAAGAATACAAACATGTTAAAGAGGCAAGATCTGCCCACAACAAAGCTGACATGTGTAGGACACAGTGTCCATAGGTTATCGATGTCTATGTGTAAGAGTCCCATGACAATATGCACCATAGTTTTGCAGAACAGGCTAGTTAGGCTTATAGGGCAATATTGTGTGTGGTCTGCTGTGGCACCAACCCTGTGGAGTGGGACCACTGTTGCTGTACGCCATTCTGTGGGTACATATCCTGTAGTAACTCCAATATTGCACAGTGATGTAATGTGAGGATTATGTCTGTCATGAAGCTTGTGTAACATGCAGGCCGGGACACCATCTGGTCCCACTGATGCTGTAATGTATGCTTTGGGGAGGGCAGCACTCACCTTTTACTGTGTGATGTCAGGGAGGTTACACTCTGCTGGGATGGATAGTTGCTCCCTAGGGGAGATGGGGGGAGACATCTGCACTGAACCTGTTTGCCAGGATGTTGGCTATGCCAGTGGATTCAGGGTAAGTTTAGTCAGTATGCAGTAACTCACAGCATATCAGTGAGTGTCCACCCAGGTTCCTGACATAAGTGAAGAAGGCTTGTGATAGTCCTACGTGTCTGGTGCAATTGTCCATGAGAAGCAGCCCTTACATAAGTACATGAGTGATCGTAGCTGTCTGATAGTACAGATCACAGATGCTTTCCACATCTGTGATTGTGCTCTATCATGTAGTAGCTTCCTCCTGACGTTGTACAGCTTATTTATGGCTGGGGTCTACCAGACAGGTCTCGTGCCATTGGAAGAGTGAGTCCTGTTGTTATTTGGGATAGCACAATCCATGCAGTCCACTAGGTGTTCATAGAATGTGTATGTAAAGGATTCAACAGTCAGAGCCGTATATGCCACTGTCTCAGGGTCTCTGAAGGATACCACCTTGCTTTTGTGAAGTAAGACGTTGGCTCATGAGAAGTTCACCAGGATTACCCAGGATGGGTGCGTGGAGTGTATATGTATGTCCAGTGAGATATATGTATGTTCTGACCTTACCAATGAGGGGTATATCACTGGCGTGGAACATAGAGTTCCCATGTTGGTGATGATCAGGTCCAATATGTATACCCCCTTGTGGCTGTGGTGACCTGTTGTGCCATAGCATATGACTTTATAAATTGTAGTGACTGTAGGGCGAGGGTGTTGGGGCTTGAGTAGTATCCCCAGTCAATATTTGTGTATCTGAAGTCACCCAATATAATGGTGTTTGTGGAGACCTTCATATTCCCCACTGTTCCCAGGAAAGCCGAGTGTGGTTCCTGAGTATGGGAGGGTGGTCTGTAGCAGGCAACAAACTGAAAGGCAGTTTTGCACAATGGTAGTTGTATATGTATGGTCTGTGATGCTTTGTGCAGTGCTACTAACCCGGAGGTGTGTGTATTAGTGATGTATATGGATGCACCCCCTAGTTGTGTTGTCCGTTCCAAGTCCTGTGGTCAGAAAACATGGTATGAAACATAACCTGGTAGTGCTGGTTTGCATATGTGAGCCTGAACTAGGCCTCTGTTAGTGCACAGATATCGCTATCCTCCATACTGAGGAGAGTCCTGAGTGGCCGCAATATGAGGGTAACACATCTGGTGTTGAGCAGCATTACCCTTAGTGTCATTTAACCTGTAATGTCTATGGAGGTGGGTTTGTCTTTTGAGCCCTGATCAACAAATGCACTATGGTGGTAGCAAGAGCCGTAGACAGCATTTGAAGGTTTAAGGGTGACAGGTGGAAGCTGTCCATAGTGAGGCTACGTGGCATGTCGAGCATGTCACCACAGGCTGATAGACACTGTATCCCCTATGAATGACACCAATCAGTTAGCCAACTGTTAAACATGATATGTTTGTCTGTATACTGTGACATCATACTTGGTGGGTGTAAGATGCTAGACAAGGTTAGGTTCATACTGGCCTGGGCTACATGATCACAGTGTACCTCCATGTACCATGTCATGTGGTCCAGGGAGTAATATCTGAGGTTTTACACACCAGCATGGACAATGATGGTGCCAGTCCTGTACTTGCTTTGGAATGACCTGACTGCATGTGTTATGTGGCAGAACCTGGCACCCAACAGACAGCACAAAGGGACTATTCCCCTGTATGGGCTAGTGAGTGGCACGTCAGTGTGTCTGACAATAAGTGTCACCTATTGCAAGTGTATTAGGTGTGTTGTGTAGCCCGAAGGGCAGTGATTGTGTGGCACACTGACATTGTGAACTATGTGAGATGTGGGTATTGTAGTGTGGTAGCAGTTATGTGTGTGCCTGCTGTGGAGGTATCTGCTACTTAGGCAGAGTTCATTGACAGCATCCGAGTATGTGTATGTGTGATAATGTGGTTTGAGTGCTGTCGACAGAGGATATGTGAGACTGATATGTGGTGTGTGTGGTTATCTTCACCACCTGATAGACTGTGCCAGTCATGGGTCGAGAGAGTTCAGCACCCTGTATGTCTCCATAGGTGCATCCCACACATGTATCTGAGTTTGTCGGGAGGAGGAGAGTGCTGTCTGTGTACATTTGGCAGATGTGAGATTGTGTCTACATCACAATATTCACCAGCTGGACTGGAGAGTGCACACTAAGCCGACCCCTGGACATGCCGGGATATCATGATGACATACTCTGTAGCCACATCACAAAGGATCAGTACGGTCTTACGTGTGTAAAAAGAGTATAACAGGGATAAATGCACAGGTTTGTTGGTGTTCTGTAAAGAGTAGCTGAGAAGGAGTCCAGACTGAATCGTGACACCGACGACAGCTATGTCATATATAGCAATGTACACACATATATGTCATGAGGCAGGGCCTACTGTACCTGACTGACAATGCCGACATCCTGACAGACAGGCCCATATATACATACCCACCTCCCACTGATGATAGTCCATATCATCATACCAGGAGATATCACATGTAGAATGGATGATCAGCTACCCCCAATGCCAAAAGCATGGCATCAAGTGGACTACATGGATTCCCAATATGTGCCATGCATAAACTACAGAAGAAACAGATCTTGCACCTGAACAGTCAGCTGAGCCTCCCCCCTACATAGGATGTGGAACCGTTGAATGTGTTACAGCAACATATGGCACTCCACACAAGTGTTGGTGCACAACACACCATGGGAAGTATAGTCCAGTATGCCTATGAAGTCCGATCTGCAAGTCCATGGAGCTCATCATGGTTGAAGTCATAAACCGAGCTATTGGAAGCTGACATACACACAACCTTACTAACTGTGGTATGTTCATGTGTGGATCATGTTTCCCAAACATGCTAGACTGTTTGCAAGGCAGACACCCAGGACATACATCACTGAACACAGCTACACATGTCTCACATACACTTTGAATAGCCCTTTATCAACATCCCAGACACATGTAGTACCCACAAAACCAACAAGCTGTGCATAAATATGTGTTGACATATGAAGGAATGTCAATGTGTCTACAGATAGATCACACAAGGTAAGGATTATGAGTTCCTGTTCAAGCTGTTGACACCTGATGACCCATATGTGCCATTCCTGGAATGGCATAAAACAAAGTGTTCACACATTACCATGTCCAGTCTGATGATGTTACCATCCTAGAAATACAGCAGGAGAAGAAAAGCCACACAGTAAAGCAAATAGCGCTCCATGCTGATGTGTCCCTCTCTAGTATCACAACATAGTTAGGTAGGGGTTTAAATCCTGCAAACGCTGACTGTGTGTGTGTGTGGGTGTGTATGTGTGCAATTGTCTTGGAAAGGAGTGCCCTTTTTGGAGATTGGGAAAACACACTAGAAGATGTACATTCCCCGTTGGAAAGACTGATGATGTCACCATCCTAGAAATACAGAAGGAGAAGGGAAACCACCCAGTAAAGCAAATAGCGTGCCATGCTAATGCGTATCTCTCTCTCTCTCTCTAGTATCATAACATAGTTAGGTAGGGGTTTGAATCCTGCAAACACTGACTGTGTGTGTGTCAATGAGGTGTGAGTTTTGCTATTACTATGGTATGACATATTATGATTACAACAGTAAGTGCATTGCACACATCAGGTATATGCATGGCAAAATATATGTGTACATGTCCCCTCAATCAGTACATAGGTGTGAAGCCTGCATACAACATGAATACATTTGTTGCCATTCACAGGTTGTGCCGCTGCTTCTCAGATCGTAGGTCACATATGTATGTATGTGACAGGGCCGTCCACTGTTGTGATCCGTGGCCAAGGTCATCTGTGCCACACACACCCATGACAGTTACTTAAGAGTAGTGTGAGTGAGGGTATATACCTGGGGTATATGTCAGACATGTTCATACACAACAGTGACTGCCAATAATGGACAGTCATTATAGGTGTACAACTGCCTTGTGGATATGCATCCAGGCCTCTAATGTCTCATGTGATACACCTTGGGACTCCACAATACCTATGGATATGTGGATACCAAGGGACACATGACATAACATGAGGCTGTATGTACACATTGGTACCCAACATACATGTAGAGCCTACCACCTATGTGGTACTGACGGGATAGTAAGTATGGTACATGTGGTTGACGATGCCATAGTTGGCTTACTGCTATACAGCATGTATCAGATGACAGGTATCTGTCTGTATGATACCCCTGTGTAGGATATGCATCTCATCCAGGGAATGGATTGTAGGCCAATGCATGCATTTACAGAGTTGGATGGACACATCCCTAGTGTGTTTGCATGTACCTAAGGGGCCTATATGTCAAACAGGTGTGGTCACAGGAATGGGTGTCAGTCATTATCACTGGTTAGTGTTACAGTGTAGCACCAGAAGGATTCAACCGTTACTGAGTTGCCTACGACTGTGTGTCATTTGTCAGGACATCATCCAATGCTTGCTTATAGTCATGCTGTTGAGATTGCATATACTACCAGACCGCAAATCATTAACAGATACTAACAGTATCACCCACAGCATAGTGTCAACCCATGTCATACACATGTCTACCCATGTTAGTACATAACTGTAGTAGAATGCATACTGGCCACTGGAAGATACTGTGAGATGTTAACAATGTGTACAACAGGGTATGCCACATGTCCCATGCATCCACTATGCACGTACATGCAGACAGTGTGCACCCACCATGTTCACAGATGTACACTTGCTAATCTGTACTGCACACATCACACACATACTGTCCACTCACTAACACATGCTGGCAACACATTACACTTCAGCCAAGTGGCACATGGGTGGACAATACATACTCAGACCTAACAGTGGTGTAAACAATGCTACATTGACCATCAGAGCTGTGATGCATAATGTCTGCAGAGATATACCTACAAGGATGTCATTACACTTTCCTGTTGACAACTTGCTAATATTGCTACACTGCTATAGTGACACCCTGTGCATCAGCACCATGTTAGCCTGTTCCTCCATCAATGTTACAGATGACAGGAAGTGACACAGGTATCATCATATGCACAGGGCGTTTTGTTGCTTGCCAGAGCCTGACATTGACCCATCCAATCGACATGTCTGTGTATGTGTGTGAGGGACAACAGTACAGCATGGGCCAATGTTGATGTAATGTGTGTGTGTATGTGTGCGCCCTAGTTGTTTGGTTAATGTGTGTGTGTCTGTATGCACACAGCTCTACCATGTGGCTGCCATAAACAGTAGTTTGTGGTACAGCCACAGACTGTACCTGCTAGGCTGTACAGATCACTGTCTCCTGCCACGGACACAGTACCTGTGACTGGCAGGGGTGCTACGGACAGTATTGGGTATCAACCCTGACTGGGTACAGTCCTCAGAGGCAGAGGTGGGACGACTGAACCCATGTCCCTGCTGGGACTGGCCAGAGCCACGTGCATGTGGTCTACTGGGACGGTCAATGGACAGGCCAGCACCGGCATTGCTGGGGCTGGTACTGCCACTACAGGAGCGGCTGTGAACTGGGGGCCGTCTGTGACCACTGCCAGCTGTTGCTGGCATGCATCCGCGTTGACGTCGCAACCGTCCCGCATGGTCCTGGCTCATAGAAGACATATTGTGGAGGGCATCTAATGTCTCCCCCCAATGTCTATCAATGACCTCGGTGTAAGTCCGGATGGCACCGGCAAGGTCACGGATGCTGTCATTGATAGCGGTGTAATGTGCCCTCTGTGCCCTAAGTCCCTGCCTGGTGTACTGTTCCATATGTGCCTGAGCCTGTATTACAGGCCAGAACATACTGGTCATCGTAAGACCTGTGAGGGCATGCCTGCCAGGGGCAATATGACCAGCAGTGCTACCCCGAGAACCCCTGGACCTCTGCCTATGTGGTACCATTCCAGGTATATGGCTATGGCTGCTGTGAGGGGAAGGAAGTGCCATGGGTACCACACTATCCTGGTCAATGCCAACTGTATGCTGTCCCTCTCCTATGGCCATTGGTGGTGAGGGATGTATTGACAGTATGAGTGTGTGCATAGATGGGGTTGAACGCTGTGTACTGTCAAATGGCGGACCAACGACAGACCCTGTCAAGCCTTCCTGTGACAAAATACATGTCACATCAGCAGCATTATCCGTGGCAGTGGCTTCAGGTTCCCTGCTGCATTCAGCCACCCCTAACTCAGCACCTGTGAGAGGAAGACAGGAAACACACTTTACGGTCTGCACATGAACACATGCACACATGAACACATGCACACATGTACATATGAAACATGAACACATGCACAAATGCACACATGCACACATGAACACATGAACACATGAACACATGCACACATGCACACATGAACACTAATACACTCCTCACTACAGCACATACACGCACACACCATCAATCCAACACATACTCTATAGTGGGTGAAGGTGGGTGTCAGTATCACAAGGTAAACAATCACCACACACATGTCAGCATGCAGAATATGTGTTGCACAAGACCATACAGTGCACGTGTGCACACCCCAATTTAATGGCAGTATATATGGCTTTGATGCAACTGTGTAGTTGTTCAGTGATTGGTTACTCCCTGGAACACAATGTGTACATGGACACAACATTGCTGTGCAGGCATTATCAGCTCTGCAATGCCCTGTGCACCATCACTCACAAGTATACATGCCATGGCTGCATGTGTAATCTGTGTGACACTTAGATATCCATGTCTGAGTACAGGGTCTGTGTCCATAGCAGATAATAGTGGGCATGGGTGTAGCACATGCATGCTATGTACACACACGGGATGAGTGGTGCATGTTGCTGTGACAGTATCCCAATGATCGACATGGCCAGTGTACAGCGGTTATGGTGAGTGTGGGACATATTGCAGATATGTCGGTGCCAGACATGGCATGGCATGCTACACGCCTGCAACAATAAACACCACACATACCCAATGTGTCTCAAATGACCTATACACCCACTAGCATTCCAGGACATATATGTGACACTTTGTTTGGATGGTGACTGCTGTACATATTGTGTATACTGGCATATGTAAGCACACACACAACATGCTATGCATATTGTGTATAGGTGCATATGTTTGCACACACACAACATTGAGGTGCAAAGCAATGACTGCTATGACTAGTACTGTGGTCACCGTAACTGGATATGGTGTAGTACCCTGTGCCATCATCACCATGCATCCTGTGGTCACTCACAGCTACTAATGTGTGCAAGACCACCGCCTAGCATGCTATACCTGAACCGCAGTGCCATGGCTACGTTCACAATTACACAGACACCTTGTACATGGGTGTGTGAGGTGCCCAGTAGGGAGCATTGCCTAACATGACTGTGTTATGTAAACACTAATAAACGTCCACAAACTGTAGAAATTTGAAAAAACACCACAGCTCCGAAACTGGATCTAAAACCACACGTTTGGGGTAGCCATGGGGACACCAGTGGGTGCAAGTTTTGCCAACCTTGTCATGGCATATTGGGAGACTAGGTTTATTTTTAACAACCCTCATTTCAAGGCAGTAAAAGTTTATAAGAGGTTCTTGGATGATATCTTTATGATGCTAGAGGGTGACCAACAAGTGGCTGAAGAACTAGTAGATTTTTTCAACCAGACAACCTCTTTTTTGAAATTTACCCAAAACTACCAAGAGTGTGTACCTAGTGTTTGCTAGTCGTTTAGTGGAAACACCGACACACCGGAAGTATGGACGACTCTACACTCAGCGATAGTGCTGAGTAAGGCAACCTCACTCAGCTGCTAGAATTGATGAACCAGCGACTGTATAAACTAATGGCCAAAGTGGACCAAGTTACACAGCAGCAAGAGCTAGGGCCTGACTACAATTGCACATGTAAGAGGAACAGCATTAACAACGCAAATGGAGGACAGAGCAAGGGGCCAGTTCAAAGCACACAACCATTCGTAGACCAGGGGCGCCAACCAGGGGAAGCTGATGGAGAACCCCACCGTACTTCATCTTTAGATGGGAACTACCAGCTAACAAACATACGAGATACACAGGTTGGCCATAATTTTGACATTTCTGTTTGGCTCAACAAAGAGTTAACTCTAGATGAACGTTTATATAATGAAAATGAAAATGTTGAAAATAATGACCAAAGCGAAGAACTTTTAGTAGAAAAACTGAAACAGTTTGATTCTAAATTATTTAAAGTTAAAAAGCTACAGTTAGAGGTTAATTACCTGAACAAATGTATTAAAGAGAAAGTGGTCCCTAAGGGTTTAAGGCACTGTATTTACCCAACTGGGCTAACGGAAGGTTCCCAGTTCCATAAGGAACTTGTAGATCTTTTTAATAAACAAGGTCTAGAACTTTTAACAGTGATGGTTAAACATTACGAAGTTTCAATTAAAGAGGTTACTGAAGAAACAAGAGTACTGGAAGGGGTTATTAAAACAGACAGTTTGTTTCCCCAGTACCAATATGACTTTAACAGGTCTTTTGTCACTATAGCCCACCAACTGGAAAAATTGAGAACAGTGAATGTTGGTAAACTCCAGAGGGGTTTAAAGGCATATAGAGACGGTTATGCATACCGAAAACCACCTGTTTCTCAGGACCAAAACAACTTGAGGAGAGTGACATGAGGGCGATACAACCAAACAGGTGGTGAAGGGGAAACAATGGACAGGCGAACAAATGGAAGGAACATTCCAGTAATAAACTCAGAGGGAACTAATAGTTCCAGCTTTATTAACCAGGACTTACCTTTGGGGGTAAATGAGATGGCTAGCGAAAATACTGTGTACTTGGGTGCACGCCCTAAGTACACTGGTAATTTTAACCAGAACAACTGCGAGGACTCAAATGGATATAACCAACAACAACAACAGTCAAAAAACTACAAGGGGAGGGGGGGACCAGTGAGCAACTGGACACCGAACCCCCAATACCAACCACAAAGGAGGTACAACACTCGCAGCAACGCGAACTAGAACTTACCCCATACCACTTGGTTTTAAATAAAGAGGGTGACTTTACAATTTTTAACTATACTGCCTTTACCCTTGAGCCTGAACTGGTGGAACTACTGGCAAAAGGTTTTACCTTTATTCCAACTGACAGATGCAACTTAGCGGAACTTCTTATTGACTTTAAACTATTTATCCGCAAACTAAATTTGTCTGTGTTACTTGGTAATTCATCTTATAGTAACAACGAACTAAAAGTGGCTAGCACTTACAACCCACCGACACACCCTATTATTGGAATTTTTGAACATTTATGTGAAAACGAGTTAAGGGAAGTGGTTTACAACTTTAATAGACATACAATGGAAGGAAATATTACAACCAAAGAAAAACAATTGTTAACATCATTTTGTAAACTGCCTATTAGATCTATGAAACCAGACAAGGGAGGGGGCTTAGTAGTTATGTATAGGGACCATTACATTAAGAAAATGTCTCTACTTTTAGAGAAAGACACCTACGAAGAGGTGAGCACTAACGAAATGAATGGGGCATACAATAGGATTAGAATGTTTTTAAATGACCTTTTTATAGACGGGCTGATTGACAGTCAAATGGCCCACTATTTGACTTTACTAGCACCCAAAACACCTCAACTATTTGGTATACCTAAGACCCATAAAAGTATACGGGACCCCCCATTTAGAGCACTGGTTGATGGTAGACAATCTATTACCTACCCATGTGCGAAATTAGCTGACTCGATTTTGAAAAAATATGTTAAGGGTGAGAGTCAAATTTGCAAGGACTCGTGGTCCTTTTTAGAGGAAATCAACACAGTACAGTTCCAGGAGGAGAATACCTTCCTTACAGTTGACGTTTGTGACCTTTATTCCAGTATACCTCACAACATAGGAGTAGAATGGGTGGTAGAACATATGAGATCTAAAGGGGCTTTGGACAATGAGATTTTACTAGTTGAACAACTATTGGATATTATTTTACAGAACAACTACCTTCGATTTAACAACAAACTGTACTTGCAAAAGACTGGGGTAGCCATGGGGATACCAGTGGGTGCAAGTTTTGCCAACCTTGTCATGGCGTATTGGGAGACTATTTTTAACAACCCTCATTTCAAGGCAGTAAAAGTTTATAAGAGGTTCTTGGATGATATCTTTATGATGCTAGAGGGTGACCAACAAGTGGCTGAAGAACTAGTAGATTTTTTCAACCAGACAACCTCTTTTTTGAAATTTACCCAAAACTACCAAGAGAACAGGATAAACTTTTTAGATATTGACCTAGAGAAAGACAAGACTAATAACAGTTACACCACTAGGATTTATAGAAAAAGCACTTTCTCAAACTCCTTCTTACACTTTACTAGTGAACACCCAATACACCAGAAAAAATCAGTAGTTAAAGGTCAACTAGTGAGAGCTGCCAGGATGGTGACCACTGAGGAGGAGTTTGAGAAAGAAACCAAACTTTTGTTTGATATGTTTTTACATAGAGGTTATCCTGCTAGATTCTTGGATGGTATTTTTGAGGAGGTTACTAGGAAAAGGGCAGAAGGTATATATAAACCAATTTTGGACTTCCATTTTTTAAATGTGGAAAGTGGAAAACACATTGGACCAGGCCCTAGGGTCGACACAATGAGTAAATTGAAGGGTGAGGACATTACAAGGGCAGAATTAACCCTACAAGAAAGTAATACTAAGAACAAGTACCAATTGGCTTTTATTTTAACATACACCCGGTGGCTACGGACATACAGAAAGTGGTTAGAAAATGTTGGTTTTATTTATCCTTAAACAAGGAAATTTTTGACCAAATAGGAGAGTACCCTTGTATTAGTTTTAGAAGAGGACTAAACTTAAAACAACTTCTTGAAAGGAGTCAGGATAGAACGAGGAAGGAGGGAGAAGGGGGTACTCGCAAGTGTGGCCACTGCAACCAATGCGCACATATTATGTGTAGCAATAAATTTAAGATTACAGATGAGACTTTTTTTACTAAGTACACTTACAACTGTAACACAAGAAGTGTGGTTTATCTTGCTGAATGCCAGGTTTGTCAGGCATTTTATGTGGGTAAGACAGACCGTAGACTTAAGGATCGGATTTATGAACACGTATATGCTATCAGTAAGAAGAACCCTAACAATGCATTAGCAAACCACTGTGAACTAAAAGAAGGTCATTATTTTAAATTTAGGGTTATATCACAGACTATGCAGAACATGGAAAATAGGTGTGGGGTTAACGATGGCTTAGTGAAACTCCTACTAGAAAGGAAGGATCTGAATTGGCAACTAAGATTAAATGCATATGTGGAACCAGGGTTAAATGAATCTTGTAGTATTGCATGTATTTTAAAACTAAAAAGTTTATATAGGTAGTATAGTAACATCTTAAATGAGGATTTAGAGTAATACTAGTTTCCACGTTAAGATTTAAACATAATACATAGTTTTGTACATATGTTTTTTATAAATAACAATATATTTACATATACATACGTATTTTTCATATTTTTTTATATACATAGAGATACACACATATATATATACTTTTTTATATGCATACATATTTACATATTTTTTATACACGTTATATACATCTTCCATGTATGGGGGTATTTAACAGGAGTGTTTTTAATAATTATTGGGTTAAAAAATCTTTTAAGTAAATTCTACATTTAAACACTAGGGGGAACCACCGGTTACTTTAGGGAGAAGATATAATAATAATACTTTAGTTGACCTAACACTAATATTTTTACTTATACCTTTTTTACGTTCCTTTGTACTTTAGGATAGTACCATTACCCAAACACAAAGGAGAGAACTGGGTGTACACTATATAGTTTACATGTACTAACTATTTGCATTATATAGGAACATTTGCGTGAAAAGAAAGAAGTCTGAAAACTGACGTGTTTAATTGTTAAACAAGGGTATTGACCATTTATATTAGTGGACTGAGTAATTATAGAAAATGGACATTTAAACTAACTCAATGTGTATTAATTATTATACTAGATTTATACATAAACTTTTTTATACATAAAAAAGTTTAAATTTTGAGTTTTGATTGATAAAAAAGTTGATTGTAACTTCTTCCTGATAGGATAGGACTGAAGGAAGTAACTACTTAAGTGTAATAACAATTTGAGAAGGTTGTCTGAAGAAGTTCGGGTATAACCCGAATGAAAAGCGCTTAACATACATGAGAACCTTGTTTTTGGAAGGTTATTTTGTTTACTAAAACTGGATATTGTGCTTTTAACTTGCTCTGGACATCCCTATTTTTATTTTTACCTTTACTTGCTTGCTTGGAAACGTGATTTTGTCTTGGGTACTGGTGTACCCTTCACTGTTAATTCAGCAACTTTGCAATATTAAATTACGTGTGGTTTTAGATCCAGTTTCGGAGCTGTGGTGTTTTTTCAAATGACTGTGTTATGTGTTGCAGAGTGTTGCACAGACCCATGATAGGCCTCTACCCCTGAGGTACATCATGTGTGTGTGTGCATGACATGTGGGATACTGATGTGTGACCTTACAGTGGGTGTGTGGTAATGCCAAATGTAGCATGTTTCCGTGTACTGCATATGATAAACGTGTTCTGTTGTGTACAGCTGTAGCAACTATGCATATCCAAGGTGCAGTACAGTGCTGCCACATTTGTGTCTGCTGCACTGTGCATTGTATGTGATTGAGGCAGCTACTGACTTTACTGAGATGATTGTCTCACAGCAAACATGGACAGCATGCATTATGCGTAAGTGTGTTACGTGTACATGGCCTACACCTCACCTATGGCATGCACATTTCAGTACCAATATGAAAGTGTTAACACACTCACCAGCATGTATCGTCTGCCCTGCTGTCACACCAGAGGGACCTACAAGAATATGACACAGTTTGTCAGTGGCCACAACTGTGGCATTGCTAATGTGAGTGTGCTAATCTACAGTGGAACAACAGTCAGTAGTCACAGGTGTGGAGATACTATTCCAAATATCAGTATTGCACACGACAGGCAGCACAACTGCTAAACACACAGTACACATCTCACATAAGCATATTCTAACAATACTGGTAACGGTAGTGTATAGCTAGGGCATATTATCTGCACTCTCCATGTCGTCCTGCTGGGTGGCTCTGGACTCCATGATAACACATGTGTGATGCTGTTGCTGCTGTATGCCAGGAGCCACCATGCTTAGGAGCAGCTCCTCCACTCTGGTGAGGGGGGGATGTATGGGTGACCCACCACCTGTGGCAAGCTGTTGCCTATGGATATCAGATGCATGCCGCCAGACATGTCTAATTAAATCACTGCAGTGATGGTCGTACCTGCTCATATGTCTGGTTATGCATGCCTATGTCATTTACCCGGCGAACAAGATCCTGCCACAGTGCAGTACGCTCATGCTGGTGCTGGTTGGCCCTGGAAAAGAGCAGGTTGTAGTGCTGCACCAAGCTGGCCTGTATTTCCTGCTCCTCTGCAGCTGTATACGCTGGATTGCGTTGATGAGCTATAACCCTGGAAGACAATTAAACGATATGTGTGAGCAGGTCATGTGGCACACTTAACATTATAAAGTACAGATATCACTTAACTGCCATATATAGCATCTGTCTGTCTATCACATGATACACACATTCAATACCACATATCAGTGCTCAGCCCACAACTGTCTGACAGTGACTGCCACATTCCA